>NC_133532.1:74032033-74335168 GCF_048544455.1 Silene latifolia | reverse complement strand
GAAACCTTGTTTACCACTAATATTAGAACTTCAGAACTGTAATCCCAGCTAAAACAATTTGCCTTCAAATTTGGATTAAAATTACATTTGAACCTGAAAAAACAACCCACAAATTGAACAAAAACCGGGTATGTGCAACATTGTTTGTAAGACTACCATGAATCTTTAACTCGACAACAGTATAACTCAACAAACCAAAGGTGGATTCATTTACAATTGGAAATGTACTGAAACACTATGTAAAGACGCTCAAAACCCGCTCAAAACCCGCAAAGACGGTAAATTTGACATTTTCAATAACTAAAAACCAAATGGATAACAAAAGAATTTGAATATATAAACAGACACAAAGCAGAAAAATATCATCTTCACAGCAAGGCAGAGTTAGTAGAGCTTTATCCTCGTCTGTATCTCGCTTCGACAAATGGGGCAACTCTGTAGATCTTGCCCACATTCAGCGCATGTCTACATAAAACACGGATCATTTAGTCACAAGATCTTGTAACTTGGTCAATAAGCAATCCCCTTCAGTTAGTATGAAATTACCTGATGTCCACAGCCAAAAGCCATATCCTTGTTGTTGGTAAAGCAAATAGGACACATCTGTGCTCAAGGAAAACCGTAAATTAGCAACCTTTTTTAATAACGAAACAAAACTAGATTGAACCCTAATTTAGGTCCAACCCAGTGCATCCTTATGGATTCAGCTGTATTCAGACAGTAGCTCACAGAAAAATGATTATTCAGATTGTAAGAAAGCAGCTCGAGAAAATATATTTCGAAAAAAAGACGGGGAATGAATTGATTCTGAGAACAGTTTCAACAGGCTTACAAAATCGATGGCCATGCCGTAGTTCGGACGGATAAAAGAGATAATAAAGTCATGTTTTCAGCCGAGAACCCCAAATTGACAAAGACCAGCAAAACCGAAAAAACATGGGTTAACAAATTAGAATTGACTGTTCGTGAAGGTCATTTCGCTTTTTCTCCACTAATTCGGTGCATCCAATAGTTATTTAAATAATAAATATTTCCATTTTACATCATCCAGTATGTAGTATGCTTCATCCAACTTGAGCACTTTCACCTAAACCAATATTAGCTTAATGTACTTATGATAGGCAAAATAAAAGATTCTGTTGATCCATTGGTCAGCCCTAACGAACGGAGATAAACAAAACGGAGCAACAGCAAACTAATACCTTTTGACAGAGTCCAGAACTTAACCTACCTTCTATGTCAAATTAATAAGTCCATCTGAATGACTTTTTCAGGCCTAGAGCTAAAGGCTAAAGCTAAAAATTAGGCCACTCAAAAACAGTCAACCGATAAACATATGTAAAGGATTCAAACGCGTGCCTCTTTTCACTCATCTTTCACTAAAATGTGTGACAACTTTCACCACTTATGTCATAACAAAATACTGTAGTTCATTGTCACTCTAGTATACATTTAACACTTGTATCCATCTGACACATGTATGATTGTATCCATCGCGATGCATCAAGAAAATTGGGGTCCTAGAGAACCTAATAAAACCTCCTATTAGCCAGCGTTTGATTCCCAAAACAACCAGACTGCCACATTAGACTCCTTAGTACTACTAGGGGGGAGTGTCGACATTAACACATTGAATGAGAAAAAAAAGTCATAGATTATAGCAAGACAAGTGTACAATGGTATATATATTAAAAGAACAGCATATTGAAACATTACGTACCTGATTATCGTAAGCAGAGCTTGTACCACCTGGCCCCATATCATGGGAAAACCCAGGGTCAGGTGGAGCTGTGCCAGCATGGCTTTTGTTGCCATAGGACACGGGCTGGCTTGACCCAACGCTTGTTGAATGCAAAGGTTTTGAGTAGTTAAAAGATGTTGAATTGGCTGACAAACGCCCATTATTCAGAGGAGGAGGAAGTGGTACAATTTCAGGACAAGTTCCCCTACGCTTACTGCATTAGGCCATAGACATAATAACAACAAAGCTATAATTAAGCAGATATAATAATAATAATTTATGTGGCGCCAATAGTGTGAAAGAGCAGGGGGCAGAAGCTGACCCTAATAAACCAAGCTCCATTGTTGCTTTGTATTGAGAAGGAATTTCCATTAACGCTGATAAAGCAAACTCTGTCTCCTTCCGGGTGTGATGAGTATTCTTGGCCATAATGTCGGTGAAATTCACAAACTAAAAAGATAGAAAATAATAGTCTTACATTAAGTAATCGTGAACATTTTCGAATATTCATGAGCAATATTGCTACAAATTTAGAAGCATACCTGGAAATTATCAAAATCCCTAGCTGGTATATTATCATCAAATTCCCTCATCATATCCCATGGCCCGTCCCCTACCCCAACCAATACAATTGAAAGAGGATATTTGCTGTAACGCATCACATAACGAGCATTAGCAATTAGCAAAGCATATGATAAAATTTGACATAAATCCATGAGGAATAACAAGATAAAAACAATGCAAAAGTCTACCTAGCTGCCACAATGGCATCAACTGTCTTCTGCTCCTGTGGACTAAGTATGCCACGTTCTGTATCCACACTTCTGGTTACCTACAGAAATGGAACACACGTTGAACCTCAAACTCACTTTGGATTCTGTTGAATCCATGGTACTTAAGGAACTATCAGCTGCAGAATGTGGCAACGGTTGTGACAAATTGGTATCGGTCAATGCACCTAAAAACACACGTCTACCTGCGTTCCCAACTTCATTTCTTCTTAATATAGGTCAGTTGTTTTGCCATGTTTGTGGTTTATATCGTAACCTCTTTTTTTTCACAGATACATCACTACACAAATACACGTACGCATGTTCCTTGTTCGGTTGTTCCCATGTTTTCTCCACAAAAACAGTGTATAACATCGATAGATGCAGGAGCTTCCGGTAAAAAAAACAGTGAAGCTTAAATATATCAGTTTATGCAGCCAATATATCGGCTTTTTTCTATGGCCTGAAATTCAGTTACATAACAGCTTAGTTTTTGAAAGAGTAAGAGCGAGGCACTGAGAGGAGAAGGGCTCGAGGTGACAAGGCGCAAGGTGTAAGGTGAAGGCGCACGCCTCGTAGATACGTGGCACAGGTTTTACTAATAAAATTGTGTTTTCTTGATGAAGTTTTGTGCAACATTTCCCATTTTAGGATTTTAAAGTGGGTTAAAGTGTAAAGGTGTTAACATTAAGGATATTGTGCCAAAGAGTGTTGGCGTAATAAACGAACGAGAAGAAAGATATTGAAATTGCATAAATTGCTCTCTATATGGCGAACATAAGATGCGCGAGGCACGAGCATAAGATGCGCGAGGCATTTTGGCTAGTGCCTCACTAAGCCTGGGCTTAAGCGCGCCACTGAGCACTTTTTATAGGACCAGGCTATCTACTGCCTTTAAGCCAGTTTGCGGACGTTGCTACATATGTTGGGAATGCTCCGTTAGTTGTGTACAAACAAAATACGAGTCCATAGGCAGGGTCAGAAACCAAGTGTAAGGGGGTTATGTAACACAAAGAAGCGTTTTAATACCATGGTTATATACTTATATCTTCTTTTATACTCCCTCTATTTCAAGCAATTCACCGCATTTAATAATTTTGTGAAAGAAATTTGAAACTACGAAGCTATTTGAGTGAATTAGAGTGAGAATCACTTTTGTTGACATCGCAATTCTTTTACGAGGTACTCCCTCTATCCCTGCCAATAATTTATGTATTCCATATGTACTTAGTTTGTCTCAAAACACAACAGCAGCCAACAGCGATAATAAAAATGTCGATAAACTAATTCAAAAGAATGCGTAAACTATTGGAGGGAGGTTACTATTCTAAGAATCCACCACAAAAACAACAAATATTGGAGGGAGGCTCATTGTAAGAATCTTAACGGACACTCCATCCATTTTATGTTTATTGGCCCTGTTATAGCTTTAAGTTAAATTTAAGTATTGGCATGAAGTACCAACAATGGTACTAGACTTCAAACTTTAGCAACATTTGAGGTACTGCTAAGAGACAAGAAATCACAATATTTTGACTACTTTCCTTAAGAGGACCTAAACCTAATATTTAGCACAGATCCCCAAAGGTACACTCAGACTACCTAAACGCTGGGGAATATTAGCTTTGAACAGTTAAGGAAAAGGATGTTTATTCACAGAAAATATAACTGCTGAATTTTGAGGGGCCGGACAGACCATTTAATGCAAAAATAAAAATAAAAAATTGAATGCCGAAGGGAGTATGTGAGTTGAATTTAAGCAAATGTTCCTCCTTATGTCAGTTTCCACTTCCCACTAGCACAGACCTAGTTCAAGTTAAAGCACCGCAAGAACGAACTATTTATTAGGGAAATAAATTACCTGTCCATCTGCAATAATCAAGAGAACGTGGTATTGTCCGCCACTCTGCTCAACAATTGTCATTGCTGTCTCAATCACAGGAGCAAAAGATGTTGGCCCTATCATGTAAAGGTACAAAGTTCAAAAATCAACATTGGAAAACAGCTAAAATTAAATAATAAGCCGCCAATATATCATCACTAACACGAGGAATGGCCAATAAAATACAATTGGGGAAGGCAATAAACATAATAAAGGGTAAGAAAGCGTGATGAACCTGCAAGGCGTAAGTGAGGAACAATCTCCCTGTACTGAGACAAGACTTCTTCAAATCCATAGCAAACTCTATCATTAGGGTAGAAGCTAAAGACAGCTTGATCATGTGTTGTCGCTGTCAAAGTAAATTTTACTTGTTCAACACCCAAATTCTATAGCCATAAGCTTCATACACAAAGACTAAAGTAAAAAAGAATGAGCATAATATATACCATCCCCAAATCCAAAACACGGAATCAAATTATCTTCATCAAAAGCAGCAAGTGTTTTCCCTATAATAGATATTGCCTGCTCATAAGGATTCATGCCATCCCCAATATGATGCAAACTCTTTCTGTTAAAAGACTTGGCGCCTGTTAAAGGATCGCAAATTAGGAGAAGTCGTAAACAAATTGTCATGAATAAAGTATAAGTGAGTAAAGATTTACCTGTCCACTCATTGCTCTTTGTAAAGTCGATGCCAACAATAAGATTAGAGGATTCAAGACCAGCACGGGCCAAAGCCTCAGTCACCTGCAAATGATGATCAAGACTCTTGTCACTTTTAATCCAGAATTGTCTCAAATAAACTTACCAACATCTCCCACCTGGCTGCCTACATAAAGGGGTCTGGGATAAACGCCAAACACTCCACTACTAAGAATCACTACACATAACAGCAGCCATACAGAAACAACCAAATATGCCCCACGGTTAAACAATTACTGCCAGCTGTCCACGCAATCAAAGGGTATACAAAGGCAGGTCTGTGAAATCAAAACTATGAATCTGAAGTATATTTTTACTATGGATCTCCCAAGACACGCTGACAAAAAATTCCACCTTTTTCTATTCACATTTAAGCCTGCATGTTGTGCTGACCAGCACATTTCAAACTTTAGGTTTCACTTTTCAAGTATCTATATACTTATTTCACCTATATTTGAAGCCTTGATATTAGTTTCATTATGTTCGCTAGCTTCCCAGATTTTTTTTCAGCACGCTAGTAGGCGCCACCTCTGAGTTATAGCTCGGGTAGCTAGCTAAAAAGGGAGGATGCACCTCGTGCATGGGCTACTGCCATTCAATGTTTCCAGTGACTTGTTGTGTACAATCAGATTATCCTCTTTAAGAAGGGCTAGCCTATGAAAATCCACTTGTTATTTCAAGCTTTGTGCATGCTCGTTGCTGATGAGCTATATTAGAAATGTTGTAAGCTCGTTATTGAATGTCTTCCCTATGGTTGAGCCTAGAGATTCCTAAGACTCCACACGTGTAGACCCGCATCCGTCCTTTGACTTTCTTGCCAAAATAAGTTTTTGGTTTTGTTTTGAAGAAATTTCAAGCAGCCATTCAATAAAATTCTCTATTCAATGATTTTCCATCAGCAACCATTCAAAATAAAAACTTTCTAGTCAAAAACAGAGAGAGATTCCATTATTCCAACACAATTAAAAGCATTTAACACACAACATGAATTTCCTTCGCTAAAGAGATACCCTCAGGTTCAATCATGTTGGTTTTCTTTTTAAAAGATCCTTTTACTCTCCTTGCCTCAGCAATCTTTTCCATTGCTCAACTCAATTTGCACTTCTCTGGGCGCGGGAATGACCATATCCTCCTCAAAACTTATATCATATCCACAGAGAAATACTTGATTGCCAGAGAATAAAGACAGGATTACATCCCCATGGTAACTCATTTTTCTCTTGAGACGTACCACTCTTGGCCTACCTCCCTCTTGGGGTAGGCATAAATTATGTAACCCCATAACAATCAGATACTAGCAATCGGCCATCTTGAAAAATTTACTACTGATCAATCATCAAGGCTTCATACTTATCCTAACAAATTCAAAAGCAATTCTAGGATTGTCCTGGAAAAAATTCATCGTTTCTGAATATAAAGTTAATTGCTAGCATGATTCAGGCATACTAATTTTCGCACTGCAACTGTCTATTATAATGCATGCTTCTGACATTTGGCTAACCTATGTCTCTAATCAGTATATGCAATAAGCAAACAAATGAATCTGAAAAGCACATTATAAGGTTAGAAAAATTTGAACAAGTTTTATAATTACCTGATCAAGGGAAGCAAAGTCATCAGCAATCTTTGAATATCGCCTATCAAGCCTCTTCTTTTGCTCATGTGTATACCCACCATAACCAGACGACGTCGAGGTAGTGGGTGGCATTTGCGGTGGGGCCGTGTTACCGTAATACTGTTGGTTATCAGGAGCATAATATGGGGTAGAATACCCAGGCTGATACTGATGCTGATCCCTAACCGACGAAGTTGACCTGAAAGACTCCTTTGAACTGTTTCCCCCCATTTAATAAACTAAAACTGCTTCTGCGATAATTAATTCTTATTTCTCTTCACCTTCTGCAATATTTTTTTTGATCAATATCAATCAATATGAATGAATATTTATAGAGGACAGAAAACTGAGATACTTAACGACTAAGATATAATATAATAATAAAAATAATATAGGGAAATAAATCCTACTCAAATTCCAGTATTGAAAACCCAGTATTATAAACTTGCAAATATGGAAGATTGCGTACCGTAATTGGAGTGACTACCTTATGTAGTTGTATAAATCTAAATCCTAGTGTAATTCAGAAAAGCCAGAAATAGCGGCTGTAGAAGATAGAGTTGTACAAGCAATACAAGTCTACTTCCAGGAAACAACTTCCCACTAATTACGGCCCTTGAATATTATTTACATTCCCCAAATCATATCTTAAATAATACTGTATCATAATCATAATATATCATGTATAAACAGAAATATATCTCAATTATTATGGGGTCGTTTGGTTGCATATAGGAATTTGTATTGCCTAGGAAGTCATAAAACACGTGAATTTGGAATTCATGAATTTGGAATTCATGTGAATTGCAAAAAAATGTTTGGTTGCCATGGAGGAAGTGCAATTCATGTAGGCATTCTAACTCAACTAGGGAGGTCTAGGTAAGCAACTTCCTCTATTGGAGGAATTGGAATTCATGGGAACTTCCAATTCATGTGAACTGGGGTAACCAAACAACATACCCATTTTGCAATTCACATGAATTTAAGTTCCTGCATTATTTAGTGGGTAACCAAACGACCCCTATATCTCTGAGTAGTAAAAGACACAATTTACGTTGACCCAAACCTTCAAATCTTGGGTCTAACTTTCTATTACCCGGAATTTACATTTACAATCTATTCAATAATTACCAAATCTAGAAATCACTACTTTTAACCCATCTTCCATTTCCATTTTAATGCCACATTTCAAGTTTCGAGAGATATGAGTCGAGTTCATGCAAAATGAATTAGCAGAGCCAACTAAGATGTAAGGAGTAAACGAACCTTTGGGAGATTAAACGGCGTCGTTAGGTGCTACGGTAGGAGACGGGGTTTGTCTTCTGGATTACCACGAAAAACAAGGAAACAATCAAACTAAAACAGTTGCAACTTTTAGAAGACTAGTTTCGGAGAAAAGAAATAATAAAGAATTGCGATAACAATAGGTCTTGGTATAGATAGGTGGAGCAAACAGACGGGTACCTCTAATAAAATGGGTAGGGGGGATAAGGTGGGGCACCCCCATGCTTCCCACTTCATGGCAAATGGGTATTTTGTGAGAGGAAAAATGGTATCCGTCTATACATATAGACGGATAGTATCCGTCTATAATGAGAATTTGTGTTGCGATAAAAGGTTTAGTGTTTTTCGTCTCACTTTCTGCTATTGTTGAGAATTATTTAATGCAAGAAAAACATGTGGAAAGAGCCAAAAATGCAGAAAAAGGAAATAAACGGAAAATGAAAAATATCAAGATTGAAGATTGAAAAAGTTGGGAAGTGAGCACGTGGAGGGAACAAGGAAGTTTGGTGGGTTCAAGACTTCAACTCTGTCTCTCTTGTTCAACGGATAAACTCATAACGTCATTGTGCCCACCAACACTTTTTTTTTTTTTTTTTTTTTTCAATCGTAAAGAAAGGTTTTCATACATGTGGCATTTGACTCATTTGGTCAAATGTACTTCAATTATTAATATTGTAAACTAAGATAACAAAGTAACCACATCGGGTTATAGAAGTGTGTTGCTGGCGTACGGATGGCTGGACGCGAAAAACAATTTTATCATTCACAAAAGTCTTGAAAGGCGAAAGCGACATCAAAGGATAACACTCATCTTTACTTGTCTTAATTGATGAAGTTTCGAGAAATACCGCAACAAGACCCAAAAAAGTGTCTCGGAGATTCATCTCCTTGGGCACGTGATACCCGTCCTCGAAAAACCAACGAGCCCCAGATACACATCAAGATACTCGTCTTGATCGATAAAGGTTCGGAGAAATACCTGCTACAAGACCCAAAAGTGTGTCTTGGAGATTCAACTCCTTGGCTGTGGTAAACATCTGGAATCCTACAAGATCCTTGATCAATTGAGAGAGAGCAAAGTGTACTTACGCCACACGGGCGTAGAAAAGGAAGGCGAAACACAGACCAGAAAGGTCTGCCTCGAAAGGAGAGAAAACTCCCTACACTTTGGAACACAAGCACAACGGACAAGAGGCTCGTAACCCAGAACAACGAGTAGGTAAAAAGCTAGCAAAAGAGAAACCCACTGCACCAGTCCCCTGGCCAAATTTATCTCAGAAATCCGAAACGAGATAGGTACAACACAAACCGGATGTAAAGTTACCCTTACAATTATTAACCCGACCACTAAAATAAACAACACATAGATAAGGGGACAGGACACCCCAAATATCCACGGTGAAGTCATTAAGATAGACCTATAGGAGGTTATTATTCGGTACAAGAAAAGACACATGACGTACAGAGAAAACATTAACAAAAGGAGGAAACCACCGCCTCCGACCCAACCAACGCCACATCCAAAAAAACCCGACTACTCAAACAGACGGAAAAGAATCCCAGAAGCCAAGGCCTCACTCCAACCAACGAACGAGACGGACCCCACAAACAAACCACGGAAAACACGGCAGACAACACGAAAACCGAAAAAACCTCCGAGACTCCAAATTCCAACCGTACTCCCCCAGGACCATCGGCTTACATGCAACAAAACCAACCACACAAACAACACAGACCGACACTAGTTGGAACAGGAAATGGGACCGATTGGTGGGGGAAGGGACGAGGGGGAGGGGAAACACCAAACCATCCCAAAACCAACACAACAACCAACTAGCGACACCAGAATGAGCACAACTCATCAACACAAGACCGACGACTTGGAGACGAAAAACGACAACATACCAGGGGCGGGGGAAGGCGCGAGGGAGAGTGGAAACACCCCGGACTGAATGTAAGGCATTCGATGACATGACAGGAGAACGGAGGAACAGAACGACCTCGGAGCAACAATACGAAACACCAAAACAGTCCACCGGTTGATCGAGAAACCCAGATCAGTCACCAGCAAAAGGAGTAAAACCAAGCCAAAGAGGATCGCAGCACACAAGAGACATGGTCAATCGCCGGAGATAGGTTAAGGAAGAACCCATCTCCGGCGATCGGGTAGGGGTAGCAGGAGAGGAGGTGTATGGAAGGAAGAGGCGGCGGCGCAATTAATTGAGGGTTTTGTTTTGGGTTGTTTTCCGGGAAAAGAAGAGAGAGAACGGACACTCGTTTACGACTTTACCTAATTTATTTTCGCAATACTCCCTCCGATCCAGACAGACGTAAACACTTCCCTAAAACGGACGAATCAGACCAATGTAAACATACCATATTTGGCATGGAAAATGACAAACTTACCCTTACTTTCCTTATCAATTTACAATTTACAATAAACTCACACACTCACCTAAATCCATTTAATACCCAATCCACTCACCTAAACCCATTTAATACCCATCCATATCCTAATCTACCCATATTAACTCACACGCCCATTAATTCACCCTTTCCTCCAAAACCCTAATCATCTAACAGACCAACCGCCTCATTCTACATCTCCCTCTCTCTTCCGTCTCTATCTTCATCTTCAACATCATCCAGTCCCTCATTACTGTAAACCGTTTTTATCTTCAACGTCCCTCACTTGCATCATCTTCATTCATTCGTTTTATGTTTTCCTCTCTATTTCAACATCTTTCCATCTCTCTTCCCTTTCTACTAAACTCTCCCTATCTACAAAGTTACTCCTCTCTGTAAATCTTTTATTCTTATCGTTTTTCTTATTGTTTTGCCATGGATGTGCATGGATCTAGTTGTTCCTCTGATTGTTTAAATTGCACAGTTAATCGTCCCTCATATTGCTGTGAATATTGCTCTGTTTGTGACGAAAGTTGTCCAGAATCTGCTCATATTCCTGATCCGTTACCCGTCACTTTTAATCGAAATGATTTGGGTACGAAAGTTCAGGAAACTCTTAACCAAGATCTTGTTCCTAACACTCCTGGGTTTGAAAATTTGTCTGGTTCAATTGGGTCTGATAATTTTTCGAATAATGATCTTGATATGGAGGAAATTGTTGCACTTTATTCATCGCCAACATCTTTTGTTCCTGACTCATGTGCTGAAGAAGAGGTGGGATGCGAGGGTAAAGTCATTGCATGTCGTGAGGTAGATGAGTTGTTCCCTCTAAATAAAATTGATGATGAAGAGTCTCCAAAATCAAAGAAATTCAAAATGTTTGGGCTGAGATTTCTTGCTAAACGCAAAATCCGTCTTGAAAAGGAACGACTTGAAAATGAAGGTTTATCTCTGAAACTCTTGCTAATTTTTTGGATGGCTTTAATCGTTTTTATCATGGCTTTAACTGTATTGTTTGTTGTTGTTCTTTGTTTGTTGTTAACATTGGTCTGGTTGTTTGTTGTTTATATTGTTGTTGTTATTTGTTGTTTATACTGATGTTGTTAATTTGTAGATCATCTAGTTGGTATTGTTTGTTATTGTTCTTTGTTTGTTGTTAACATTGGTCTGGTTTGTTGTTTGTTGTTTATATTGTTGTTGTTGTTTGTTGTTTAGACTGATGCTGTTAATTTGTAGGTCATCTAGTTGGTAGTGTTTGTTGTTGTTCTTTGTTTGTTGTTAACATTGGTCTAGTTTGTTGTTCGTTCTTTATACTGCTGTTGTTGTTTGTTGTTTATACTGATGCTGTTAATTTTTAGGTCATCTTGCTGTTATTGTTTGTTGTGTCGCCCAATGATGTTTTCTTTGAGGGTACTTGCTGCATGTGTTTAACCCCAATATTGAAATGGGTACTTTATGCCACCTCAATCTTAGATTGGTTAAGGAGGCATGAAGTGGAACCATTTTAAAGTTCAATGATGAGAGGGTTTTTATTCCCTGAGAGCTTCAGTGTTGCTGCCTTTTTTCTGTTGATGGTAATTGTTGTTCCTTTTCTGACTCAATGAAGCATTTTGTGAGAGTCAAACTTGGAAACCTCATGTTGTTCGTTGTGTCACCCTGTGATGCTTCTTGAGGGTACTTGCTGCTAATTGTGTCTTACCCCAATATTGAAATGGGTACTTCATGCCACCCCAAGCTTAGATTGGTTAAGGAGGCATTAAGTGAAACCATTTTAAAGCTCAATGATGAGAGGGTTTTTATTCCCTGAGAGCTTTGTTTGGTGCCAGCAATGATAACTTCTTCACTGTTGTATTTGAACATGACTTAAAGTTTTTTCAACCACCAAGTTTACATTTGAACATGAATTGTTGCATTGCATTTCATTTCATTAAACATGTTTACATTGCATTCATTAACTAAAACATTTAATGATTATTTCATTACACATTGCATTACACATATCATTGCATTACATTAACCAAAATAAATGACCACAATTGAAAAGGATCATTCAATAAGATGTTTAAGTAGTAAACATGCAGAAAAATCTGATCATGTTTCCTACTGAAACATCCAGCCAAAAATAAAAAGACTACTTGAACTTGTCATTCCCTTGTAAGATCATTGAAATATTCTTCGTCACTTGCAACCACAACTTCCTCTACTGCAGGTAATAGTGTCATACCTTGTCTTAACTTATTAAGAGTATTACCCTCACCAATTTGATCCAAATCTGCTAAACGCTCCCTCACTAAGTTTGCATCAACTGTCAAGTTTAATGGGAGTATTCCCTGCCTTAGGGCTTGCCTGGATTGCCAGTAATATTTTCGGGGGGAAATATTCTAGTGTAATGATTACTAGGGAGTTTAATACAGAGGGAAAATTTATCCCAGTTTTCAGGTTTGGTATATAAGGAAGATCATTACAGGAGTAATCATTCCCCATATTTCGTACAATAGTAATTAAATGAAATTTTATGCAATATCTTGAATTTAAAATTTGATTTTAGCAAAAGACATAATCATATAAGTTCTCATAAAATTATCATACGGAGGACAATGTTTTCCACCAACATTATTCAAAGCCATTAACAAACTAAAAAAAAATGCCACCATGCTTCATTCTATCGAGGTACCACAAATCTATAAAAAAAAGGATAGCTGGGAATCTACATCTTTCCTTGTCTAATCCCTGGCCTTCAAACAAAGGCAAGCGAAATTCCCGGCTTAATGAAGTGGAAATGTGATCACAAGCCTAAATTAAGGGTTTTGCATGAAAGCAAGCGGCAGGAACGGGCTGATGATCGGGTTGAAAGACTTGATTGGGTTCTCAAACAAAACTAAAGGGTCGCGACCCCACGAGGGTGAGCTAATGTTTTCTTTTAATTTGAACAAAAGAAGAAGAGACGCATTTTTGAAAGCCGAGGTTACCGGAGGTAACCACATCACTGATTTATCCAACGAAAGCAATCGACATGATGATTCCTAGCGAAAACTCGCGAAAAGGAAAAAAGCCGGAAGCTTCGATTGAAGAGATGCGATCTTGCACCATCTTCCACTTTTCTCGAGATCCAGAGTTTTTCGAGAAAAGGTCATATCCTTCAATATCATGATTGGGTCAACCAGGCCAGATCTGTTACCTCCAACACAACTTTAATCCCTAGCCAAAATCATACCCAAGAAATCATATTTTTCATCCTCGTCCGTTAAATCTCAAAAGATGGCAACATCACTCTCAGTCATCGTCATTAACAAAGTCAAAATATTATTCCTTGATATCCCATTAACCTTCCCTAGTTCTTCACGCAAGCCCATCTTGAAATTTTTAGGACCTTCAAGCATTGTCGTTAGCTGAGCTATTTGTGAATTGCTATTTTCTAACATGGTTCCCATAAGTTTTTCGAAGCTCTTCTGCATATTTTGTATTTCTTTGTTCTTACGCGCCTTCTTTTTAGCTGGTTATTTGAAGTCTCATCTAGACTTCTGTTACCGATTCCTGATCTTTCATTTGGCACTTCAACTGCACTGGCAGGGCTGTCGTATACCTATCAAAAATAACCAACTGGCTCTAACTAATATAGCTAGGGAAGTCGGGTCGATCTCCATAGGGAGATGGGAAAATGTCGGCTTTGTCTAAGTTCGTCACGGTAACCAATTTGGGGGGTTGAATTTGATTGTTTTAAGCTAAAAAGACTAAGAAAGAGAGGAAAAGCAAGAGAACAAAGATTAAGCAAATATGGAGAAAGCAGCTAAGACAGTCGGTTCACCATGATCATTCAGTCAAGCAATCTAGGTCTCAGGTCAATGCAAGTATGGTCTAAAGGGCAGTGAATATCTCCTTCCGGTCTCAATTCGCCCTAAAGCACAAATAGCTTAGCTTCTGCCCTAGCTACGGTGCCCTAATGTTCGCTATGAGAGTCTCACCCTTTCCAACCTTCCGGTCCAGGTCGAGGTTCACTTGGATTAAAATGCCTAATTGCGTCGACTCAATTAGGCACATACAATTGATAGTAGCGATTAACAACAAAGACTACACAAGCATTAACCTAATATGGCGATTACTATTCCTTCATAATCATGGATTGCCTAGTCTTAGCAGGGGGAATTAGCTACACATCATTATCGACTCAACAACAATAATATATAGACAATCGGAATTAAACATGATAAAAATGAAAATAAAGAGATGGAATAAAGCAATAATGAAAGTAACAATAGACAGGAAGGAATTCAAATAGCAATTATGATTAAGAAATTAAAAAGGAATAATAATACCGATTACAAATCTGAATCCGAGTAGAAAAGAGTAAAGAGGAGGGAAGCAGTCAGTAAGATTCAGGAGAGGTAAGTATGAAAGAGTTACGCAGTCTACTGCTTTTAGTAGCACACGAAAATCTCCCCCTTAAACCTAATCCAAAGCCTAATTACAAAAGCCCATACGAAAATAGGCGGAAAAATACAAATACAAGGCAAACCACTCGATCAAGTAGAAATAAACCACTCGATCGAGTAAACTAAGCAAAATTCCCCTCGATCAAGTGGAAATACTACTCGATCGAGTAACTCCTTAATGCTACATGCTCGATCGAGTATAAGAACTACTCAATCGAGTGATCTTCATGGTATAAAGCATTCGATCGACTATAAAGATGGTCGATCGAGCTATTTTGGTACGTTAGGCACTATGACATCTTCCGAAATCAGCTCACGCGTCTTCAAAGTGATAGATTCCAAACTCCGGCTCCTTGTTCTCCATAAATGTATGCAAAAAGGGACGAGTTTGGGCTCGATTTATCTTCTTTTCGGTCTATACCTGCAATTTATACAAGACAAACCAAAGTAGACTATTCAGGGGTATTTGTAGCTAAATGCCACGTAAAATAATACAGAAATGCGTGTAAAAATGAGGTAAAAACCTTATATAAAATACACGCATCAAATCTCCCCAAACCAAACCTTTGCTTGTCCCCAAGCAAACTATGAATGCAACTAAGAATAAACAGTGGAACGGGACCAACGCATTAGCTACAAATCATCCGCCAAAACCAGTTTAATGCAACAACTAATAAGTGGCAAATGATAAATGCAAACGAGTTAAATAAATGTTTCAAACTTACTGAACCGTCGACCTTGCAAGACTCAAAGATATCGGACTCTCACGGGTCACTCATCACTCAATTTTAGGCACAGGGTGAGTATATAAGTGAAGGATAGAAAGAAGTAAAGACACTCACCTAACTCGACCTATAAAAACATGCATGCAGTTAACATGAATAAAGTCTCTACAACCGTACATATGCATTCCAACCAAACTAATGACCAAGACACATGCCAAGGACTTACATTTGGGTAAGTGAGGTAATGGGTAAGAAGGGGCTAAGATGAATTTGGAAATGTGGAGTTAATAGCCAAACTAGCAACACGGATCCAAATTATTAAACTGCATCCCAATTTCGTACTCAATACAACAATACAGAACGGTGCAAATTCGATGCACTCAACTCACAAAACACCATAAACTTGTCAACTCCCCATAAAATATAAATAAGACATGGGAGTAAAAATCATCTATACAATTTCTCATTTTTCATATATGATTTTTTTTTCTCTTTCTATTCATTTTTCTTCTTCAATTTTCATTCATCTCTTTTTTTTTTCTTTTTCACAACATTTTCTTTCTTTTCATTCCCTTCGATTCTTCCACCAACTTCTGAAATCAGATATATGTAACCAAACTGCAGTAAAGCATTCCAAACAGCTACTCATCACTAGCTCGGCTAGGGTAGGCGAAATTGTAGGATGTAGCTAATAGGACAAAAAGGCAATTTGGCTATGTGAAGCTCATGGGTAGAATTAAATAAAGGGAACTGCCTCTCCTAATATGTGTCACCATCCACAGACCGAATACATACAGGTATTAAGAAGACCAGACTCATGCTTATGCATATTGATGTTACATGCCTTAAAGAGAGTACTACTCACATCCTAAATGAAACCGGTCATGAATGTCACCAGTTTATAAAGCTCTAACCTCAGAATGTAACGTAGCTTGCCAATATCTGAGTCAAATCTATTCGTTCAGATAAGAGAGAAACAAAAACTCGTAGATTATGCACATTATCATGCCAACTAAATGTCAAGAATATGCAGGGCTAAGGTAGGGATTCAATGTAGCGTCAAAGTTCAAACGTTCCGACTCAATTAAACGTATTTTTGAAATTTATGTGATTTTATTTTTTTGAATATAAAAACGACAATGCATGCATAAATAAATACACGTGCAAACGGAAATGCAAGAAAACATGCAGATACAGATATGGATGCATACCTCCCCAAACCAAACCGTAAAATGCCCTCATTGTACCAAAAATAGGGAAAGGAATGCAAACTAAGGAGAAAAGGATAACTGGAGTCGGAATACTTACAATACGTCATGAAGAGGGACCTCCCCAAACCGACCATGAACATGGGAGGTCATAAGTAGTCACACAGCAGCTCAACAGACGAAAACTATCAGCTGGAAGACGAAACAACTCGATCGAGTAAAATAGAACAACTCGATCGAATGGTTTGGTGTCAAAAGTGCTCGATCAAGTAAATATATCATTCGATCGAGTGATTGTGAATCTGCAGCATGTCGATCGAGTAGAAATGTTACTCGATCGAGTGATTATCAAAGCAAAAGTGCTCGATCGAGTATAAAAACTACTCGATCGAGTTGCTGCACCTGCAAAACACGTATAAGAAGCAAGGGAAATACAAAAGACACATAGTTTAGCGTTTAAAGTTCAACAAAAAGCTAAAGGCAGAGAAATGTTCAACAAAAATACAATAGAAACAGTCCGGGTTGCTTCCCGGAAAGCGCAGGTTTAAGAGATCCCGCACGACCTTTCTGGCATCAATTAACTGGCGCGTCAAGCTCGTCGAAGTAAAAGACTTCAACACGATTGTCTGCTTCATTTGCTTCGTGATAATGCTTCACATATTGCCCATTCACCTTAAACCGATTTCCCTCGGGGTTTCTAGCTCAACGGATCCAAATTTAGTAACAGCGTTCACCGTATAAGGACCACTCCACCTGGACTTCAGCTTGTCAGGAAATAATCGCAGTCGGGCATTAAACAACAACACCTTTTGCCCGACATGAAATTCCCGAGGTAGAATTCTTTTGTCATGCCATCTCTTCGTCTTTTCCTTATAAATGCGCGAGCTATCATAGGCATTGAGCCTAAACTCTTCCAATTCATCTAGGCTGCAAAAAAGATTCGACCACACAACTTAGGATCAAAGTTAAGCTCACGAATTGCCCACCAAGCCTTATATTCCAACTCAACAGGTAAATGACATGATTTCCCATAAACCAACCGATAAGGTGATGCACCAATCGGTGTCTTAAAGGCAGTTCTGTAGGCCCATAATGTGTCATCTAATTTAAGACCCCAGTCCTTCCGTGATTTAGAAACTACTTTAGACAAGATCTCTTTAATCTCGCGATTAGAGACCTCAACCTGACCACTAGTTTGGGGATGATACCCCAAACCACGCCGGTGTTGAACACCAACCTTAGACAGAATGGAAGTTAGTTTCTTTTTTTTAAAGTGCATTCCCCCATCACTAATGACGACCCTAGGGACACCAAATCGGGGAAATATAACCTTTTTGAACATTTTAATCACAGTCTTGGCATCACAATGGGGTGAGGCAATTGCCTCAACCCACTTTGACACATAATCGACAGCTACTAAAATATACCTGTTACCTTTACTAGACGGGAACAGTCCTTGGAAATCAATGCCCCAGACATCGAAAACCTCAACCTCTAAGATACCATTTTGTGGCATCTCATGTCTCTTTGAAATGTTCCCTGATCGTTGGCAAGGCATCACAAGCTGAAACAAAAGACTTAGCATCAGCAAACAAAGAAGGCCAGTAAAAACCAGACTGAAGTACCTTAGCCACGGTGCGCGATGGACCGTGGTGGCCACCATAGGAAGAGGAGTGACAGCCTTCTAGGACTACTTTGGTCTCCCACTGCGGAATACACCGTCTGTATAGACCGTCCGCACATTCCTTAAACAAATAAGGATCATCCCAGAAATATTGCTTAGTGTTATACAGAAAACGCTTCCTCTGCTGATGAGAAAGGTCAGGCGGCAGCTTGCCACTGACAATGTAATTAGCTATATCTGCATACCAAGGTTCTTGGTTAACAATAGAAGACAATACAGCAAATAAAGAATCGTCAAGAAAAGACTCATCAATAGGTAAAGAATCTTCCCCCTCTTGTCGCGACAGTCGCGATAGATGATCAACTACAACGTTCTCAGCTCCTTTCTTATCTTTTATCTGCAAATCAAACTCCTAAAGAAGGAGTATCCATCTTAATAGCTGTAGCCGTGGTTTAGCCTCCTTCTTAGCAAGGAGATGCCTCAGAGCTGTATGGTCAGTAAAAATAGTAACTTCTGACCCAATCAAATAAGAACGAAATTTCTCTAAGGCATAAACTACAGCTAGCAGCTCTTTTTCAGTGATGGTGTACTTCACTTGAGCCTCATCCAGAGTTCGGCTCGCATAGTAGATTGCATTTAAAGCTTTGTCTTTCCTTTGGCCTAGCACCGCTCCTAATGCACAGTCACTGGCATCACACATTATCTCGAACAAAAAATCCTAGTCGGGAGGCTGTATGATCGGCGCAGATACCAAAGCCTGCTTTAACCTGTTAAAAGCAGAAAGACACTCGTCTGTAAACACAAAAGGGGCATCCTTAAGCAGCAGCTGTATAAGTGGTTTAGCAATTTTTGAGAAATCCTTGATAAACCGGCGATAAAAGCCGGCGTGACCAAGGAAACTTCTCACTCCCTTGACATTAACAGGAGGAGGTAATTGCTGAATCACTTCCACTTTTCCTTTGTCAACTTCTATTCCCCTATCAGAAACCAAGTGCCCTAAGACAACTCCCTAGTTGACCATGAAATGACACTTCTCCCAGTTAAGAATGAGATTAACCTCAATGCAGCGCTGCAACACTTTATCAAGGTTAGACAGACAGTTAGAAAAATCACTTCCATAAACACTGAAATCGTCCATGAAAACTTCCATGATAGACTCAATATACTCTAAAAATATCCCCATCATGCACCTTTGGAAGGTGGCAGGGGCATTACATAAACCAAAAGGCATCCTGCGATAAGCAAACACGCCCTGAGGACAAGTAAAAGTAGTCTTAGCTTGATCATCTGGGTGAATAGGGATCTGAAAGAACCCTGAATACCCGTCTAAATAGCAGAAAAAATTATGAGAAGCTAACCTTTCTACCCTTTGATCAATAAAAGGAAGGGGAAAGTGATCTTTCTTGGTGGCGGCATTCAGCTGTCTGTAATCTATACACATCCGCCAACCAGTCACTACTCGAATGGGTATTAACTCATTTTTGTCATTCCTAACCACGGTAGTCCCTCCTTTCTTCGGGACCACCTGCACTGGACTCACCCACTTAGAATGACCAACAGAATAGATAATATGAAGAGTCTATCACACCCGAAATACTAGAGAGGGGGGGGGGGTGAATTGAGTATTTAAAAAATTATGCCTACTTTTTACTTTATATCAAGGTAATTAATTACTTAAAGTTTATTGATTAAACTTTAACTAATTAACTAATTGATTATGAACGTAATGAAATGACTGAAACGAAAGATGCAAAGACACACGATATTTCAAGTGGTTCAGCTTCACACGTCGAAGCCTACGTCCACTATTCTCGATTAATAATTTTAGTACCTTACTCCGGATTACAAAATTATCAACCCAACTCGTATAGTTAACTCTAACTATAACTCGATTTGAATATCACTAGATATTCGATTTGACTATCTTAAGTTACTAAGAAAGCACTTGATTGTTCTTCTAAGTGTTCACACAATTGAACGAGTAAGAAACAATATGAAGTACTATTATCTTATGACGTAATCTTAAGAAAGATAAGCAATTTGATGAGCACGACTTTTCACAATATTTTCAAAAACAAAACAATAAGACAATTAAGAATTAAACTCAAATATGTTTTGCAAGGATTGTAGTATTTCGAAAAGCTTACTTAAACAAGGAATGATCAATTGTATTTATAGTAGAAGAGGAAACTAGGGTTTGCACGAAACCCTAAGATGCCGTGAGATAGGCGGCAAAGACTTCAAGAGATAAATCTTGATCTCTTTCCTAATTAAATCCAATATATTATAGTTTAGGTAAATAAGATAAAAGTAAATCTTATTTGTTATCTAAAACTATATCTTTTAAGAAGTTAGAATAAGTAAACAAATCAAATCATATATTATAAAGATAGGAAAATATCTTATATAAATATAAGCTAGATTTGATTAGATAGTTTACTTAAGCACAACAACCTCACACGCCCCAATGGTTTGCAGCTCACGGCTGAAACCCTAGGCCCGTGCCCATCTTGGATAAAAACTTATCTTCATGAATTAGGGTTAGGTTAAATAGACTAGCAAACCCTAGGTAGCATGACGACCCATAAGTCGTTTTACTAACCAATAGGGATATGCAAGTCATCCATTATAACAACCCATAATTCAGCTCTACTATATACACAAATGATTTCGAAATATGTTTAAAGAATTTTATCCTTTGAAAAATGATTTTAAAAACTATTAAAATCGTGTTATTAAAATGCTACCTAAAGTTATAGTAGAAACACCTATAACTTTAAGTTTGGTTAGTAAAGTTATAGGTGAAATAGCTATAACTTTACTTTCCCAATACTCTTATCTTAAGATACCGTCATTAGATGAAGACCTATACTAACTAATCTTCCTGGAGATCTTCAGTTAAGGATCTTCTCTTTATCTTGACCAAAAGCTCTTCATCTTGAGCTTTGTTAAAGACTTGATCTAGCCTTTTGCTTGAATGATCATCATAATTGAAACTTGTTACAGTTGCTTATGATGCTTTAAGAACCTTCAATGTTATAGCTCAAGCTGCTATAACATGACTTGAATGATGCTTCACAAATCTTCAATGTTATAGCTAAGAGAGCTATAACATTACTTGATAAACTTGTAATCCTAAGTTATTCTAACAAAGACTAAACAAACGATTACAAGCAAGAGTATATATAAAACGAAGCACACACTTGTCATTATCAAAACTTAATCATATGGTTCAACAAATTCCCCCTTTTTGATGATGACAAGTCTCTTAAGATTTGTGAATAAGTGTAAGTTCCCCCTCAACATAATACTATAAAAAGTCATAGACAGTTGAACGCAAGAACAATCACTTATATACAAAGTATAGCATCTAAGGACCTTAAGAAATTAAAGATTCCGACAAGGAGCAAGCTTAGGCAAATACTTAAGTCACGAAGATTTCTTCCCCCTCTTGACATCATCGAAAAGACGAGAAAAGACATAAAACAACTAGAATGATATGAGTCGAGACACGGATTAATCATGCAAGAAAATATTAGAAAACGAGAAAGTAATCTACACAAACAAGGCAAATAAAAAATAAGTGTACTACAAACCAAACTAGTCTAATTGCCAATTGGGCCGAATAAGAACAAGTATTTAAGCCAAATGGGCCGAATGAAAAGCAAGCCAAAATGGGCCGAATTAGACAATTATTCAAAATATAAAGTCTAACAAAAGAAAAGGCAAGGAAAAGAGGAGGACGGGTTTAAGGAATGTCACGTTTCACGACATTGGGGTTGACATAAGCGGGACGGGTCCTAAACTCAAGAGAGTCAAGACGATCAAAGCATGAACGGACATGGTTAGCTTGTGCCGTGAGACACCGCTCAAAATTAAGCACCTTCATTGACAAGGCTTGAGTAGCCTCGTACACAACCCGCATATCCTCATGCATAGCCTTCCCTTCCTTCCACAAAGCCCCACCTTGACTAGCTAAGTTAGCCAACGACCTAGAATGACGAACACACTCCTTGGCCGCCCTAGCCGCATCCTTAGCCATAGCATCAACCCGTGCTTCAAGCCCATACAAATAAGCCAAGACTTCACCATGATCCGAACCCTTCGAACCCGAAGCCTCACTCTTGTCTTTTCCCAAACCCGAGACCAACTCCACAACCATCTTATTTTGTGCATCGAATTTCTCACAAATACTTGCCATAAACACTTCCAATTTTTGTTCAACAACCGAGACCACATCCGACGATTTCTCCACCACATTCCCTTTTGCCAAAAACACCAAATCGTGTCCAATAGCACCGACTTTCATCAATTTAAGATGAGTGTCACACATCTCATCTTTCACCTTGACACCATAGCTAGAAATTCCAATCACCCCTTTTTGTTCCAAGAGCCGAGAGACCCACATACCATATGGCAAATCCAAAGTTGTATAAAACTTTTCCTCGGTGACACAAACACTTGTTTGAACGATTTTATGAAACACGAGACAAGGAAGACTAACTTTAGATCCTTCAAGCCACTTAGACAACAACACCATCTCATAACTAGACAACTTATCACGACCACCCCTTCTCGGAACAACCGTGTTCCAAATGAAATTAAGAAAGAATTTCAATTTTGGGGCAAATGACCCCGCAAGCATGTTACTTGACCCCGTAGCATCAACATCAAACAACTTCTTAATTGTAAGCTTCTCTTCCTCCATCACATCTCCCCATTCCGCACTCGGATTTCTTTCGATCCCATCATCGTGGGGCCGAAACAGTACAAAAATCGGTAAGGGAGATTTTGACTTCGGTATCATTCACCACCGCATGCAACACATTATTTTTGACAGAGATGGAAGAATAAAATTGGATTACCTCAATAGGATAAACCGGACCAACAAAGGAACAAACTTTCTTCCATTCTTGAAAATTCAAGAAGTCCTTAAAGAATTGTAAGGCTTCGATTTTTCCATACCACTTTTCGGAATAAATACGACCACCATGAATACCGTACCTCATAACATAGTTAACACAGGTTCTTTCATCCGCGGTGAGTCGAAGCTTATCAAGCCCCATTGATGTTGCATTCGACATGTATTCTCGAAACATCGTCCTTTGATGACCTTCTTGATTAGCTACAACCTCAGGTTCTTCCACCGAATCTTCAAACCCCACGGCCTTCTTTTTCCCTTTATTTAATTTCCGTCTTTTCCCTTCTAAGTTAGGATCAACCCGGTTATGATCGGGGTTAGTTGGTTTTTTGTTTGATGAAGGTGAGGGAGTTTTGATAGGGACATAGGTTTTGTTGCATGAAGGTTTGGAGGACCCGGTCCGAGTTGTGGACCGAGTTGATGGCGAGTGAAAACGGGTTGAGGGAGGAGTCATGATGATGAAAGGATTTTGGAGGTTGAGTGTGTAGAAAAGTCTAAAAGGAAGGTCTTTGGGTGTTGTGTTTGTGATGGTGACGGTAGGAGGAAGTATTTATGGGAGCATGGAATTAATTATGGTAATAGTGGTTTAAGGGAAATAGAATAGTGGAGGTGGCGTGTGGAGAGGAGTTAGGTAAGTTTTTGATTTTTTTTTAACAAAAAAAATATTTACCATAATATAAACAAGTAGTTAGGGTAATTTGTCTAAAAGATATGACAAGATATATTGAGATATGGTAAGAGATAAATTTGTGGGAATTTCGGTTTTGGTAAGAAATTGGAACAATTGGTTACGACTTTTGGCTCATAATAAAACTTAAGATATATATGACTAGAAAATGGAATATTCTCATAATATAATATAAATTTGACATAAATAAACGTGCAACGAAAAATACAGACACAGTCATACAATCTCGTCAAATCTAGTCAGTCATATAGAGAATAAAATATTTGTGACAAGTTTAGTTGCCACCAATTAAACCAATTTCCAATCGTAAAATCTCAAAACGTTCTCTAGCCAATGCTTTGGTAAAAATGTCAGCCCATTGTTTCTCTGTACTACAAAATTCCAGTCTTATGTTGCCCTTATCTACATGATCCCGTAGAAAATGGTGTCTAATGTCTATATGCTTAGTTCGTGAGTGTCTTTGTGCGGATTTTTAGATATAATGATAGCACTTGTGTTGTCACATAAAATAGGTATACACCCTACATTAACACCGTAATCACATAGTTGTTGCTTAAGCCATAAAAGTTGAGAACATACCACCCAAAGAAGAATGTACTCGGCTTTGATAGATAATGCAACGGAATTTTGCTTCTTTGACCCCCACGTGATGATACACGGTCCAACAAACGTCGCTATCTTAGGGAAGTACTTTTTCTGTCAAGTGAACATCCTGCATAATCTGCATCTGAATACCCTATGGGATCGAAATTACACTCAAGAGGATACCACAGATATAATTTAGATGTACCAATCAAATACTTCAAGATTCTCTTAACTGCGATCATATGCGATTCTTTAGGGCACGATTGAAATCGAGCACATACGCATACACTAAACATAATATCCGGACGACTTGTAGTTAAATAAAGGAGTGAGCCAATCATACCTCGATAAGTCGTCTCATCGACAGACTTACCGTTCTCATCCAAGGTCAACTTCTTCTCAGTGCCCATAGGAGTTGGCTTAGAGCTAGAATTTTCCATACCGAATTTCTTGATTAGCTCCTTGATGTATTTTTGTTGGTGTATCATAATCCCTTCAGGAGTTTGTTGGATTTGGAGTCCAAGGAAGAACTTGAGTTCTCCCATCATACTCATCTCGAATTCTGAGGTCATTAAATCTGAAAAATACTTGCATAACCGATTATTAGTTGAACCAAAAATAATATCGTCAACGTATATTTTTACAACTAATAAATCAGAAACCTCAGTTTTCAGGAATAGGGTTTTATCGACAGATCCTCTTTTAAAACCACTTTCAAGAAGATATTTTGACAATCTGTCGTACCGCGATCTCGGAGCTTGTTTCAAACCATACAAGGCTTTATCTAATTTGAAAACGTGGTTTTGAAACTTTCTATCGAGAAATCCTGGGGGTTGTTCAACAAAAACCTCCTCATTCAAATAACCGTTAAGAAAAGCTGTTTTAACGTCCATTTGAAAAAGTTTAATTCCTTTATGAGCAACAATTGCTATTAATAATCTAATAGCCTCAAGTCTGGCTACAGGAGCGAAGGTCTCATCGTAGTCAATTCCTTCTTGTTGATTATACCCTTGTACAACCAATCTAGCTTTGTTTCGAACAATAACTCCTGTATCGTCCAGCTTGTTCCTAAACACCCATCTCGTACCGATAACCGTTCGGTCTTTAGGTCTTGGAACCAAATGCCACACTTTGTTTCGTTCGAACTGTTGAAGCTCTTCTTGCATAGCAACGATCCAATCTGGTTCGGCAAGTGCTTCTTTGATATTTGTTGGCTCAATGGTTGAAAGAAAGGAGTAGAATGAGCAAAAGTTGTTAAGTCTTCTACGAGTTCGAACGCCTTCATTCAGACTTCCTAGGATGGTTTCCATTGGGTGAGAATCTTTATATTTCCATTTCTTAGAAACAGGAGGCACATCTTCATCTGAACTTGTCTCGCCTTCTTCGAATGATTGGGGTTCAAGCCTTGTTCCCCTGAATCAAAGTCCGGGGTTATAACGAAATCGATTATAACTTTGGACTTAGTTCGTTGATTAGAAGTTGAAGTTATAGCTTTATCGCTTATAACTTTATCCTCTAATTGCTTAGATTGAGAAGAGGTTTTAGTATCATCAACTAAACTCTCGGTACTCTTTCCTTTATCATTCGAAGGGCTTCCTTGTTCATCATTTGTGCCTTCAATTTCTTTCTCTTCCTCATCCAATTACGAAGTTCATCCCTGGATAATCGGAAATCGGGTTCGTTCAAATCTTCTTCCTCATCCTGTTCAGCTTTGTCAAACATATTATTCTCATCAAAAACGACATGAACACTTTCTTCAATGCATAAGGTTCTTTTATTGAAAACCTTATATGCTTTACTATGATTAGAATAACCGACAAACACCGCTCATACTTCGGGATCGAATTTACTTAATCTATTCTTACCATTATTATGGACAAAACATTTACTCCCGAAGCAACGTAGATGTGATATGTTAGGTTTACGTCCCCTGAGAAGCTCATAAGGAGTCTTCTTGAGGATGGGTCTAATCAAATCTCGATTATGAACATAGCATGCGATACTAATAGCTTGACCCGAAATTTCGAGGTAGCCCACTACACAATAACATTGTGCGTGCCATATCCTCCAATGTTCTATTCATACGTTCAACAACACCGTTTTTTTGTGGGGTTCGTGGTGCCGAGAAGTTATGCCCAACACCATTCTCCCTACAATATTGTATAAAAGCTTGATTATCAAATTCGGTGCCATGATCCGTACGAATGGAAACTAATTTTGATTTATATTTATTTTGGGCAAGCTTCATTAGAACTTCAAATTCTTCGAAATTCTCATCTTTTGAGTTGAGAAAGATTGGCCAAACAAATCTAGAATAGTCATCAACTAGAACGAAGACATACCTGGATCCACCTCTACTTCTTACCTTCATTGGGCCACAAAGATCCATATGCACGAGTTCTAGTGGTTCTTTGGTACTTACTATTCTCTTGGGTTTGAACGATGATCTAACGTGTTTGCAACGAGCACAAGAATCACATAGGGTTTCTTGATCGAATTTGATTGATGGAAGTCCTTCAACCAGATTCCATTTCTTTAGCTTATTCAACGTTGTTGAATTTATGTGAGCAAATCTTTTGTGCCAAAGACACGGATCATCTGTTGTTACTTTCATGCATGTGAATGAATTAGTAGGAATATTATTTAAATCAATCATATAGACATTCCTTATACGGTGTCCTTCAAGCACAACACTACTCGTTCCTTCAATTATTATTCGACAGGAATCTGAATGAAAGACAACTTTATTTCCTTTGTCGCACAATTGAGAGATACTCAGTAAATTGTGCTTGAGACCACTAACGAGATAAACATCACTAATTGCATGAGAAGAGGATATTCCAACTTTACCAACACCGATGATCTTACCCTTCTTGTTATCACCAAATGTGACCTTACCTCCATCGAAGGGTTCAAGTGAAAGAAAAAAATTTACATCTCCAGTCATGTGCCTTGAGCATCCACTATCAAGGTACCATAGGTTATTTTCTTTCACCACAACCTGCAAAATGATTAGATACAGTTTTTAGGTACCCAAGCTAAGTTGGGTCCTTTGACGTTAGTCACTCTAAAAACTAGATCTTTTCTAACCCAAACCCTTTTTATGACTTTACGTTTTGGAGGCGAATGGGTTTGTTTAGGAACCGTCTTAGGTTGAGTTGTGGGTTCCTTATGTCGAGGTCTTTCAGGTTGTTTGGGGGGAGCTTTGGTTTCGAAGGGCTCTTTAGGTTTAGGTGTTTGTTTTGATTTGGTAGCCTTCTTGAAATCGAAGCTCATATCATAGAACCAACGATGATTATTGTTGCGTTCCTCACTTGTACTTGGTTCTGATGGGGTACAATCATTATCTTCGAAAATAGTGTCGGATGCTTTAACAAAGTTGATTCCTTTTCTTAAATCCTGAGCATATTTGACACAATTTTCTTGGATATGTCCAGTATGACCACAGTAATTGCAAATCAAATATTCTGGTAAATTCGTATATTTTCTCCTTCTGAAATCTTATTCGGAAGGGGTTGATTTGCATTTAGAGTGATCTCTACGACCGTAGCACTCATGTCCTAATCCCATTTTCATATTATTATCTGATTGCTCAGTTAGGAAATTTAGGACACGTGTGCTACCTTCCCATTTCTCATGAACTTTCCTAGCATGCAAAAGTAATTCCTTTAGGGACTTTATTTCTTTGTTGCATTTGGAATGGTCTGACTCTACGACTTTGGGAGGATGAGTCTCTTCATAGTTGTCACGAAAGTTCTGGAATCTATCATTAAGAACTCGAACCATCTCGGTATGCGTTCTTTTAGTATTTGAAAGAACAGTCTTAGATTCCTTTAATTGCTGAGTTAGAGATTCAATCTCCTTCTTTTGATCTGAGATCACGGCCTCTCTAGCTGTAGCCTTGGTCTCAAGAAACTCTTTGACTTTCCTCAATTCCAATGTTATAGCTTCACTAGCTATAACTTTGGCTTGAAGATGCTTAATGTTGAGTTTTAGGTCTGAGGTTATAGCTTCATTAGCTATAACTTTAGACTCAAGAGCCTTCTTCTCAGCATTTGTCGTATATGAAGTTGTAGCCGTATTAGCTATAACTTTAGATTTGAGCTTTTTGGCTTTTGCTTGAAGGAGTTGATTCTCTTCAGCAATATCGAGAATTTGTTCTTTCAAGTCTTTCAATTCCATCTCTTGTTCGTGAATCTTATCAAGAGATTGCTCAAAATATTCTATTAAGGCATTCTTAGACAATTTCTTAACGCTCTTCTTAAGTTCAAGATAGCTTACCTCTTCTGAATCAGAATCTCCTAGGAAGCAGCAGTAAGAGTCCACACTATCTTTATCATCGTCTGAGAAGAGGTCAAGACTGACGTTGCTTAAGCATAGGTTAGCAACTTCTTCTTCTTCTGATGCTTCGTCGTCCTCAGGGTCTAGATCTCCCCAGCAAGATGCTATCATCACTTGCTTGAATTCCTTCTTAGTCTTGTCACGTTTTGCTTTGTTTTTAATTTTCTCCCATGTGGGACAATCCTTAATCATATGACCGGATTCTCCACTCTTGAAGCATCCTCTATTAGCAAACGCATTCTTTGACTCTGAAATTTTCTTATTAGAGAACTTATTATTGTTATTGAACGATTTTGCTTGCTTATTTCTGAAAATGCGTTTGTTGAATCGTTTAGCAAACAAGACCGTTTCGTGCTCTATTTCTAAATCATCTTCTTCTTTAGAAGAAGCTTGTAGAGCCATGCTCTTCTTATTACTGGACTCGGCCTCATCGTCATCCAGGATGAGTTCATGAGCCATGAGAGCACCAATAAGTTCTGCATAAGGAAGAGAAGTGAGATCTCTGACTTTTTCCATAACCGTGACCTTGGGACGCCATTTCTTGGTTAGGCTCCTAAGTACTTTTCTAGCAATATCCTCGGAGTTAAAGGTTTTACCAAGATTTTTGAGCTCATTGACTATAGTAGAAAATCGTCGTCTTTGACATGCTATCAAGTGATTCATTATTTTCCATTCTAAAAAGTTCATATTTTTGAATTAGCAAGTCAATGCGATATTTCCTTACAGCCGATGTTCCTTCATAGGCCAACTCAAGACCATCCCATATTTCCTTGGCCGAAGTACAAGAAGAAAAACGATCGAATTCAGTCGATGTCATGCCGTTTTGTAACAGGCTTATTGCTTTCGAGTTTTTCTCAGCCTTCTTGTAATCAGCCTCAACATAGTCTTCTTCTTTTTCCTCATAGGTAGTGCCTTCCGAAGACGCGACCAAGATTTTATGTGGTCCGTTCTTTATAATCGTCCAGCACTCCCAATCATGTCCTTTTATGTAGTGTGTCATCATGTTTTTCCAAAATCCATAATTCTTCCCATCAAAGACGGGACACTTAAGATACTTGGAATCCATTTCACACG
This sequence comes from Silene latifolia, assembly GCF_048544455.1. Classification (NCBI taxonomy): domain Eukaryota; kingdom Viridiplantae; phylum Streptophyta; class Magnoliopsida; order Caryophyllales; family Caryophyllaceae; genus Silene; species Silene latifolia. The sequence continues at coordinate 74,305,172 of NC_133532.1, read as the reverse complement.
TGTAAGGCAGCGGAATAAAAATAAAATAAAAAAGATAAAAAGATAGACGGATCTAGCCTCTTTGCGGTTAGGCAATCAAGAGCACGAGGCTCTGATACCAATTGAAGAGTCTATCACACCCGAAATACTCGAGAGGGGGGGTGAATTGAGTATTTAAAAAATTATGCCTACTTTTTACTTTATATCAAGGTAATTAATTACTTAAAGTTTATTGATTAAACTTTAACTAATTAAATAATTGATTATGAACGTAATGAAATGACTGAAACGAAAGATGCAAAGACACACGATATTTGAAGTGGTTCAGCTTCACACGTCGAAGCCTACGTCCACTATTCTCGATTAATAATTTTAGTACCTTACTCCGGATTACAAAATTATCAACCCAACTCGTATAGTTAACTCTAACTATAACTCGATTTGAATATCACTAGATATTCGATTTGACTATCTTAAGTTACTAAGAAAGCACTTGATTGTTCTTCTAAGTGTTCACACAATTGAACGAGTAAGAAACAATATGAAGTACTATTATCTTATGACGTAATCTTAAGAAAGATAAGCAATTTGATGAGCACGACTTTTCGCAATATTTTCAAAAACAAAACAATAAGACAATTAAGAATTAAACTCAAATATGTTTTGCAAGGATTGTAGTATTTCGAAAAGCTTACTTAAATAAGGAATGATCAATTGTATTTATAGTAGAAGAGGGAACTAGGGTTTGCACGAAACCCTAGGATGCCGTGAGATAGGCGGCAAAGACTTCAAGAGATAAATCTTGATCTCTTTCCTAATTAAATCCAAGATATTATAGTTTAGGTAAATAAGATAAAAGTAAATCTTAGTTGTTATCTAAAACTATATCTTTTAAGAAGTTAGAATAAGTAAACAAATCAAATCATATATTATAAAGATAGGAAAATATCTTATATAAATATAAGCTAGATTTGATTAGATAGTTTACTTAAGCACAACAACCTCACACGCCCCAATGGTTTTGCGACTCACTACAAACCCTAGGCCCGTGCCCATCTTGGATAAAAACCTATCTTCATGAATTAGGGTTAGGTTAAATAGACTAGCAAACCCTAGGTAGCATGACGACCCATAAGTCGTTTTACTAACCAATAGGGATATGCAAGTCATCCATTATAACAACCCATAATTCAACTCTACTATATACACAAATGATTTCGAAATATGTTTAAAGAATTTTATCCTTTGAAAAATGATTTTAAAAACTATTAAAATCGTGCCATTAAAATGCTACCTAAAGTTATAGTAGAAACAACTATAACTTTAAGTTTGGTTAGTAAAGTTATAGGTGAAATAGCTATAACTTTACTTTCCCAATACTCTTATCTTAAGATACCGTCATTAGATGAAGACCTATACTAACTAATCTTTCGAGATCTTGATAAAGGATCTTCTCTTTATCTTGACCAAAAGCTCTTCATCTTGAGCTTTGTTAAAGACTTGATCTAGCCTTTTGCTTGAATGATCATCATACTTGAAACTTGTTACAGTTGCTTATGATGCTTTAAGAACCTTCAATGTTATAGCTCAAGCTGCTATAACATGACTTGAATGATGCTTCACAAATCTTCAATGTTATAGCTAAGAGAGCTATAACATTACTTGCTAAACTTGTAATCCTAAGTTATTCTAACAAAGACTAAACAAACGATTACAAGCAAGAGTATATATAAAACGAAGCACACACTTGTCATTATCAAAACTTAATCATATGGTTCAACATAATACATGCGTCGAGCAGCTTCATTACCTCAGCCATCACAACATCTTGCATCTTCTGATTCTGCCGGCGCTGACCTTGTCTGCAAGGTTTGTGATCTTCCTCCAGCTCTATCCTGTGCATACAAATATCGGGACTAATCCCCTTGATATCTTCCAAGGAATAACCTAAAGCTTTCCTGTTTTCTTAAGCACAGCTAACAAGGAAGTCAGCTGATCATTATCAAGTTTAGCACTAACAATGACTAGATATTGCTCAGTATCATCTAAGAAAACATATTTTAGATGAGAGGGAAGAGGCTTACGCCCAGGCACCTTTACCTCAATGGAGCAAAGGGTACTGATCATTTGTTCCACTTGCTCTCCCTCAGCGTCGGTGAGTTCACGCTAATCTAAATCATCTTTAAGCAAATCCAACACAGCGTCATCGTCATCTGGATTATATTCACACTCATCCAAAAGCATAAGAGCCTCTAGTGGATCCCTCATAAAAGAACCCGACCAAAAATCATAGATAGACTCGTCAATAATATCAACAGAATAGCATGTGTCCTCTATCATTGGCCGACCCAAAGTACTAGGCAGACTAAATGTGATCGCGTCATCCCCTACTGCAAGAGTCAAACGCCCTTGTTTGACATCAATAATGGCCCCAGCTGTACAAAGGAACAGTCTTCCTAATATAATTGGGGTCCGGGTGTCCTCAGCTATGTCTAGAACAATAAAATCTACCGGTATAAAGAGCTTGCCTATTTTCACAGGCACGTCCTCTAAGACACCCAAGGGCCGCCTAACAGATCTACCAACCATATGTAGGGTAATGTTAGTCAATTTAAGATGACCCATATTCAATTTCTTGCAAATAGACAGGGGCATGACACTGACGCTGGCTCCTAAATCACAAAGAGCCTTATCAATAACCTCATTGCCTATAATACAGGTAATAGAGAAGCTACCCGGGTCCTTTATTTTAGGTGGAGCCTTATTTAAAAGTAAATTACTAGACTCTTCCAAAAATGAAACGGTCTCAAATTCACTTAGCTCTCTCTTACGCGTCACAATATCTTTCACGAATTTAGCGTAAGTAGGTACCTGGGTAATAATTTCGGTAAAAGGGACAGTTACCTGGAGGTTCTTGACAACGTCCATAAACTTACCGTACTGTCGCTCAACCTTTGCGTCCTTCAGATGACCTGGAAAGGGTACTCTGGTAGCAATGAGTGGACCCGCGACTTTCTCTTTACCTTTATTAGTGCGTGACGTCTTCACAGCAGGGAAAGATGACACGGTAACGGAATTAGATGTCAAAATAGGGTCTCCGCTGGTTCTGGCACTCGATCGAGTACTTTTCTCACTCGATCGAGTGGTTTTCTCTTGATATTTACTCGATCGAGGTCTATGAACAGTTCGATCGAGCTCTTTTAATTCTAGTTCACTCGATCGAGTACAGTTTTCACTAGATCGAGTGATTTCTTCTGCTAAAACGTTCGATCGAGTAGAATTCATTGGTCGATCGAGTATTTCTAATTGCACACCTCTCAATCGAGTAAGGTTATCACTCGATCGAGCACCTGGATGGATTGTTTCACTCGATCGAGTAAAAATTTTACTCGATCGAGTGTCTGGACAGCATGCAACAAGGGTATCGTCCAGAAACTCGTCCAAATCATCTTCCGGGGTATTATCAGCTGTCACAACCCCGTCCTCTGGTATTTTTGGCCCCTCATAAGCAAGGCCACTTCAGAGATTTATTGCATTGATTGGATCGCACGACAGTGGATGATTAGCTTGGTTTTTCGCGAGCGTTAACTGCACGACTTGTTCTCTTAACTCCACAATGGCGGTATCATCGTTGTTGCATTTCTCCCCAAACTGTTGTGTTAAGTTCAAAACCAAGGATTTCAGTTCGGCAATTTCCCCATTTGTAGAAGGGGGGTCTGGATGCGGCACTTGCCTAGAGAGAGTAGAAACATTCGTCATCTCTTCATATAATTGAGAAAAGGGGACTCCTTGCTTGTATTTCTGATAAGCAAGGACTCGCTCTATTCTCTCCATACAATTAATGGGGTTATGTCCCTCCATGCCGCATCTACCGCATATCTCCACATGCTCAGTAATAGCACAAACTTGTGCGTGCTCACCCATAATCTCCGTAATCTCCGCATTTCCTAGACTTTTGCTAGGACCCTCCACCTCATCTACTACCAACTCGGTAACCTGCCTACTTCCTCGGGGGTTTCCATATTCGGCAACATGGATGGCCATCTCCTCAATAAGACGCCACCCTTGATCATCTTCTACATTCTTCGTGAATCTTCCCTTAGCTACATTATCAAGGATAACTCTCTGGTCTGGATACAACCCGTTGTAGAATTGGGTGTATAGGAACCAGCGCTTGAAACCGTGATGAGGCACAGAACGGACGAGCTTCTTGAACCTAGTCCAAGCCCCATTCAAGTCTTTAGTAGGCAGTTGCTCAAATGCGATGTCCCAGCTCTCGGCCGCGTTAGTGCTTATTTGTGGTGGAAGATATCGCCTGTAAAAAGCCAAGGCAAGGGAACTCCAGTCAGTTACACCGGCTGCTTCCCTGTCTAAATCCCTCAACCATTCCCGGGTATCATCAGCTAAAGAGAAGGGAAAGAGAACTCCCTTCACTCTGTCTTGTGTCACCCCATCAGCAAGAGGAATGGTAGAGCAATACTCTGTAAATAGCTCTATGTGCCTGCATGGATCTTCTTCAGGTACCCCCCTAAAGAGATTTCTCTCGACCAGCTGTATGTAGGATGGGTGGATTCCAAAAGTTACCGATTCATTAGTGGGTAGTAAGAAACCTTTTGGAAGAGAATCCACGCTAGGCTCTGAATGGCTGGCTATATTCGGCATCCTGGCAGATAGAATTTACAGATTGGAGCAGATATGACAATGTTCTCTTTCTAGAACAGATATCTTGCAAACTAATAAAAAACTTTGCAAAAATGAGATCAGTCTCAAGGAATAAATCCCTTGAGACAAGAGACAAACTTAAATAAAGCAACAAAATTGCGCCACCTCCCCGACAACGGCGCCAAAATTTGACAGGGCTGTCGTATACCTATCAAAAATAACCAACTGGCTCTAACTAATATAGCTAGGGAAGTCGGGTCGATCTCCACGGGGAGATGGGAAAATGTCGGCTTTGTCTAAGTTCGTCACGGTAACCAATTTGGGGGGTTGAATTTGATTGTTTTAAGCTAAAAAGACTAAGAAAGAGAGGAAAAACAAGAGAACAAAGATTAAGCAAATATGGAGAAAGCAGCTAAGACAGTCGGTTCACCATGATCATTCAGTCAAGCAATCTAGGTCTCAGGTCAATGCAAGTATAGTCTAAAGGGCAGTGAATATCTCCTTTCGGTCTCAATTCGCCCTAAAGCACAAATAGCTTAGCCTCCGCCCTCACTACGGTGCCCTAATGTTCGCTACGAGAGTCTCACCCTTTCCAACCTTCCGGTCCAGGCCGAGGTTCACTAGGATTAAAATGCCTAATTGCGTCGACTCAATTAGGCAGATACAATTGATAGTAGCGATTAACAACAAAGACTACACAAGCATTAACCTAATATGGCGATTACTATTCCTTCATAATCATGGATTCCCTAGTCTCAGCAAGGGGGAATTAGCTACATATCATTATCAACTCAACAACAATAATATATAGATAATCGGAATTAAACATGATAAAAATGAAAATAAAGAGATGGAATAAAGCAATAATGAAAGTAACAATAGACAGGAAGGAATTCAAATAGCAATTATGATTAAGAAATTAAAAAGGAATAATAATACCGATTACAAATCTGAATCCGAGTAGAAAAGAGTAAAGAGGAGGGAAGCAGTCAGTAAGATCCAGGAGAGGTAAGTATGAAAGAGTTACGCAGTCTACCACGAAAATCTCCCCCTTAAACCTAATCCAAAGCTTAATTACAAAAGCCCATACGAAAATAGGCGGAAAAATACAAATACAAGGCAAACCACTCGATCGAGTAGAAATAAACCACTCAATCGAGTAAACTAAGCAAAATTCCCCTCGATCAAGGGGAAATACTACTCGATCGAGTAACTCCTTAATGCTGCCTGCTCGATCGAGTATAAGAACTACTCGATCGAGTGATCTTCATGGTATAAAGCATTCGATCGACTATAAAGATGGTCGATCGAGCTATTTTGGCACGTTAGGCACTATGACACCTTCCGAAATCAGCTCACGCGTCTTCAAAGTGATAGATTCCAAGCTCCGGCTCCTTGTTCTCCATAAATGTATGCAAAAAGGGACGAGTTTGGGCTCGATTTATCTTCTTTTCGGTCTATACCTACAATTTACACAAGACAAACCAAAGTAGACTATTCGGGGGTATTTGTAGCTAAATGCCACGTAAAATAGTACAGAAATGCGTGTAAAAATGAGGTAAAAACCTTATATAAAATACACGCATCAGGCACTTTGTGTTTGAGCATTACTTATCTCATTATTAGTCTCTTGTTCAATTCTATCTAGAGGCATATTGCTATTAAAACCCATCGCCCTATCATTTGAATAAATTTCTTCCATGGCATCAAACAATGGAAACGGCTTTCTGTACAAACCTTTGGCATCTTTATGGCTCTGTATAATAAGTCCATACAAAAAAATCATTTGGCTGCAATTAAAGTACAAGTCTTAAAAACAAACCTAGCGTAAAAATGGATATAATAGTGAAGCAATACCTTACACCATTCATCAAATAGCTTGCGATCACCCGTTATCATCTTCAAACCATCATCCCATCCAAACCCGCTCCCCTTATGCTTGATTTCCAAGAGTGCATTAAATCGTTTCTTGAGGTAACTTAACCTTGAATCAATATTGGTTGCTTTGAGTCCAGCTTCTGGCATTTTGTCGAAAATTAACTTCTCTAAATGTATAAGATAACCAGATTTGAACCCACCTTCAGCTTTCCATTTACCATCCATATGCAAAGATGATAACAAGTTTACCAACAACGTATCTGCTTCTAGTGTCCATCTTCTTGGACTAATTTTTTTAGTACTTGCTCTTATTTTAGTCATGTGCAGGCTCTACGTATATACATTTTTCAAGAAGCATTACAAAAATGTTAAAACATTAGAATATAGATGAAAAAAATATAAATATGTTATATTCAATCACCAATAATGGATCATAATTATTCAAAAAGGTTACAAGTTATAATACTAAGCACAAAATCAGAAGCACTAAACCATCAAGCACTATAAGCAACATGCCTAAAAGGTCTATGTAGTCACCAACTATCAAACATCTCACAAGCTTAGTTGTCTCGCCAATCGGTCCAAGCTCTAGTGGTATCAATAATGTTGATATAGTCTTGAGAATTATCCATAAATTGTCTACCAAATTCAGTATCTAAGAGAGGTTCCATTGGATCAAAACTCATTTCTCGACGAATGAGATTATGAAGAGAGCACAAGCACTTATAATATCGGTGTGCGTCTCAGCAGCAAAAAAAATACTATTCCTAAGTATTGCCCAACGCATTTTCAATAACCCAAAACACCTCTCAATTACATTTCTTGCTGAGGAGTGCTTCATATTAAAAAAAACTCCATATGATTGACTGGTTGACGACCATCTTTCCATTCATTGAGATGATACCTTTGTCCCCTATATGGAGCAAGAAAGCTTTGACCATTTGTAAACCCAGTATCAACTAAGTAATAGTATCCTACCAATTAGAAATTTTGCAAAGATTTATTAATTTTGCCTATCTCCAACATTAAGGACTTAATAAAGTAGAATTAAGAAAAAACCCTCACCCCGAGGAACTTTAAATGGATGCCTTCTAGTAACTGCATCTTGGAGAACTCTACCATCAGCGGCTGAACCTTCTCACCCCGGTAAAATATAAGTAAATTGCATATCTTTTGTACAAGCTGCTAAAACATTTGTAGCTATATCTCCTTTTCTTGTACGATACTTTGATTTTTCATGAAGAGGAACTTTTAGCATAATATGAGTCCCATCTAAGGCTCCTAAGCAATGCTAATATAAAAAGTATTATTAGAAAATATCTAACATAGAAACTTTTGAAACACACTAACATTAAACTAAATTATAGCTTAAACCATTTCCACCTTGCATCATTGCAATCCTCTTGTATAGGTTGTGGAGTTTTTATCAAATATTGATATAAACGTAAAACGACTCTCAAAACCCGACGAAAGTTCCTACTTACTATTTCTTTTGACCTTTTCAAGCGTCTAACAAGCATCCTTTGCTTCTGATCATGTGCTAATATATTTAAAAATATAGCTACTCTCTCTTCTAAAACATATTTTTTGACACGTTTAAGAGACATGTGACCGAATTAGCCCACATAATACATCAAAAGTAAATTTATCCATTCTTAGTTGGTCTATACAAGCAGTATCAGAAGTAAGGAACCCATTCAAGTTTGCAATTCCTTGAATCAATGTTCGCTTGGCCGAATGAATATTTTTTTTACGAGGTACTTTCATTTTTTCTAAAATAGACATCATGTAGTAATAAAACCATATGAGTATCACGTCCCTCATCCTAATGTACCAAATAATCCCAACAATAGTTTTTTCTTTTCGGGACAATAATCTACGCGCCATAGCTGCATAAAAGATGAAGTAAAAAACGTAACATAACATCATTAATAATTTATACAAAGGATACAAACAAATTATGCACACCAAATTATCAAGTACTATACCAATAAATCGGGCAAAAACATTGAAACAGGTTCAACAGTATACTGAAAATTAAGTTGAAGAAAAAAATCATCGCATAATCATCTATTAGGCCATCAACAAACAAAATATATGAATTAAATTTTCTATTAAAGACCACCGTCAAACACTAATCATCATTTTCATTGCAAGTGTTTGTCAAACATTAATAAACATGGTTTATTTGCCTAATCCAACAAATACCCCCAATATTTGATTAATACAAATTTAATTGATACAAAAAAATAGCAAACTTAAAGTAAATAATGAAACAGTTGACAAAAATATATGATAAATCATCAACGACATCAGTGGGAAGAGATGGGATAAGAACAAGTAGAAGAGGGAGATGGAAGAAAATACCTGATGAGATGAAAAATTAGAGCGTTCTACCAGATTTGTTTTACTCAAGTAATGTTTACCTAGGGGGTAGGTGGGTAATATATTACCCTCCCTTGAGGGAAATAATTACTCTTTCTGAAAATTTACCCTATATCCAAACCTATAAAAAAAAAACCCCATACTTATTACCCCGAATTTATTCCGGCTCATTACTGGCAATCCAGGCAAGCCCTTAGAAGTGACTCCTTACTCATATGAGGAATATCAAAACTGTTGTGTCCCTTGCATTTCATGATTTCCACCATGACTGATTGTAGAGTGAGGTAGTTGAAGTTCAACTTCATGGGTTCATGATCTCTAAATGCGGCATGTACATTACCCACTAACTCTTCAACTGTATGGCAACTTCATCATTTTGAAGTGTTTGTAATGACCTAAAAAACCCTAAACCGTTGATGTTCAAATCTGGACTGTTAGGTGGTTGAAATTCTAGATGAATGTTAAAACCATCTGAGCTGGCAGCAGCCCTAAATTCTGGATCATGGTCAACAATATGAGGTCTTGCATTATCTTGTTGAATGATGATGTTTTTACTTGCATTTGCTGGCCATTTTGCCTTAGTTGCTGGAATAATGTCATTGATCAAACAATCTTTAGTTACTTGTTTTGTTATTGATTCAATAACCTTTGTTTCTATTGTTCCTGCCTCTCTGTTTTTGCTTCGTCTTGCTACTGATACATGTTTAATGAAAGGGAATACACCAATTTTACCATCGAAAAGTAACTCACCATCTTCTCGATACATAGGCCTAGCCACCGCACACATAAACATAACCTTAGTTATGTACCTCTTCGATTGACCTGAACTATATGGTGGTTCTTCACCCGCGACAATGTAGTAGTCGTCCATTATGGTTGTGAGACAATGTAGTAGTGGTCCGTTGGTGCATTGTTGTTGCCCAACATATGAGAAGGTAAGTGGACCGCTTCATTAATTGATATCTCCTTTGCTCGTTTCCACCATAACCATACTGTCTTTCGAGAGACGGACCATTTCAATGCCGTTTCTTTGAATACTCCCCTGAGAGGGACGCCCTTCTCGGAGTTCGCCATCAAGAAATGCACAAGACCTTCTCTTTGTTCTATTGTTAGGTTTTTTATGCCCATTTTGTTGAACTTCTAATCTGTTTTTTTCTTGTCTTTATAGCCAAGGTAAGAAGAAGACGTTGAAAGTTTGTTGATGATAAAGAGATGAAATCAAGATTTACTTATGTTTAGTGTTTAAATGGTGTAATAGGAGTATGGGTTAAGATGATGTAATACTTGATGATGTCATTGTATGGGGTTCTGTTAAGTTAGGCGCCAAATACAAACATTTGGTCAAATTTTGGAAATTTTCCAACTGATTGTGTATATGTAACGTGGGAAATGTTTTTCCAAGTGGATGTTTATGTAACTTAATCAAGATTAACTTATGTTTACTTTTTAACTCAATCATTAATTAAACACTTCATTTCATGTGGCCCCAATCAATATTTCTTACTTTACCCCTCACTTTTCCACCTTTTCTTAAATAACCACTTTTTGCTTATGTTTACATCTGTCTGGATCGAAGGGAGTATATTTTTTTCACAAATTGTTAGATGAGACACTCTTATACTATAAGACTAATCAATTTAACAAAAACCAAAACAACAAATAAAAAAACAACCCAATGCAAGTTAATAAATAGTTGTAAGTTGCAACTTGTAACCGTACAACTTCTCTTGGCCAGTTCACTTCTATGTGTTCAACAAAAAAAAATGCACCTCTTTTTCGTGTGATCTCCTCCTTACCAGTTTCCAACCTAAGCCACCAATGATCAGACCTCCGCATTGGTCTCGAACGATAACCATACTTCGCGCACATTTTTGCCCCGAAAATATTCAACTCAAAGCCATAATTTTTAATTTAAACACTAAGTTGTCAGGCTAAAAACAATAATTATCAAACTAAAAACCACATTTTACAAAAATTAAGTAGAAAAACCTAAATTAAAATAATGAACTTAAAAACTGAAGTTTTAATTATAGTATTTGATTTTTTCAAGGTAAAATCGTGAGTTTCAAAGGTTAAACTTGTACAAGGTTTGTGTACAGATTTTGAAATAATTTAACTCAATTTTCAACTTAAACTTCAAGTTTTTTACCTATACCATGAATTTTCACTTGAAAATAAAAGATAAAGTTCTTAACATAAAACACAAGTATTCAAGTTAAAACAATAAGTTAAAGTAGTATTGAAATTTAATCTTAAAATCTGACCTTTTAAGATCAATTCAAACCAGATAATTGGCGTTCTTAGCATCTATCAATATTCATTATTTTTCGTTTTAATTGTTGGTTGGAAGTAGATAAAGCACATAATCGGCGGCGATAACCGCAACGATGGTGAATTAGGGTTGAAAATGACAATCGCAAATGAAGGTGATGAGGATGTAGAGTGTAGAGGCGGTAGATCAGGTGATGTTGGTAAGGACATGGGCCTCTGAGACGGTGGAGATGTTGGCGTTGATACTTGATAAGACCTGGATTGAAGTTGTGGTTGAGTCGTTGAGAGGGTGGATTGTAGTGACAAGTTAATGAAGCAGCAAATGGTTTTCACAAAATTCGTTTTTATAATACCTCTTCTTATTGGGTTCTTCACTTCTATTGGGCCCGTCCTATGTTATAGGACGGTCCTATAGGAGAGTTATTGTTTTTTTCTTACCAATTTCAGTACTTTTTATTTAATAATTCTTTGGCCCAATTGCAAAATACTATCTATTATAGTTACAACTAGTATTGGTGCCCGGCTTCGCCCGGGCTACCTCTACTTACCATTAAATTTTTTTTTTCATTAAATAAAATTACTTAAAATTGCATAACCCATAAATTTATCATTAATATATTTTTCTATGATATATCCTAAAATTACGATGAAATAAATTTTGAGACAAATTCATTACTCCCGCTATTAATATTTTACTCTTATTAATGAAACAATTGTAATAATATTTCACTACTTGCCGTAATTATTGTTACTGTCACTACTGCCGCATTAATATTGATAATTTCACTACTCCCGCTGTAATTATTGTTACTTTCACTATTGCCGCATTAATATTGATTATTTTACTACTACCGTTGTTGTTCTACCACTTTCACTAACGTCGCTGATAATATTGTTACTTTTACTATTCAAATGAGTGATTACTATCATACAACTATATCCAATGTTACTACAATTCTTTTCTTTACTGATGAAATTACTATTACTACTTAGGCGTGCAATTTTAAGAGAATTATATATTTATATAAATATATTACATATATGCATTAAATCAAATCGAAAGAATTATGGAATATTATATATTATGGAATCTAACTTGAATTATTTATAACCCACTTATATTATATTTTTGTATGTTAAATAATTAACATCTTTATACATATACAAACTATAAAGTTTAATAAAATTGCATATATTTTAAATTTAATATATAATTTTATGATAATAATAATTAATACCATAAGTGTGCATGTTTATACTAATTAATTATTTTATTTTAAGGAAATTGACCATCTTATACTCTTCTATAAGTATTTAGGAAAATTACCAAGCATCTTCTTTCTTTTAGTCTCCTTGAAATTGAGCATCTTAATTAATTATTTTATTTTAAGGAAATTGATCATCTTAATTAATTATTTTATTTTAAGGAAATTGATCATCTTAATTAATTATTTTATTTTATGGAAATTGACCATGTTTTAGTCTCTTACAAATGTTTAGGAAAATTACCAAGCTTTTATCTAATTTAATTTTAACCCAAATTATACTCCCTCCATACCACACCAATGGTAACATTAGGAATCTTGGCACTTTCATGATTGTTGGGAATATTCGATATTATTCTTAATCTATAAGACAAAATATAGTCATGTGAGATCTTGTTTGGTTTATCGTCATGAATGCTATAAGAATATCAAATTATTATAATTTTTAATAATGTGTAACTAAAGATATTCACGTTGCAAAACGTGTCTTGACAAGTGTGAAAAAGCCAATGTTAACAATGGTGTGGTATGGAGGGAGTATAATATTTGCATTGAGATCCCTTAATCGGGTCCATCACATGGTGCTAGTGATTTAAAACTATATAGTATAATTAATTTGTATAACTTTCTTTAATTATATTGAAATCCCTTGGTTTCTGGATTTAATATATAGTACTAGTATTGGTGCCCGGCTTCGCCCGGGCTACCTTTACTTACCATTAATTTTTTTTTTTCATTAAATAAAATTACTTAAAATTACATAACCCATAAATTTATCATTAATATATTTTTTTATAACATATCCTAAAATTACGATGAAATAAATTTTGAGACAAATTCACTACTCCCGCTATTAATATTTTACTCTTATTAATGAAACAATAGTAATAACATTTCACTACTTGTCCGTAATCATTATTACCTTCACTACTCCCGCCGTAACTATTGTTACTGTTACTATTGCCACATTAATATTGATTATTTCACTGCTCTCGTCGTAATTATTGTTACTTTCACTATTGCTGCATTAATATTGATTATTTCACTACTTCCATTATTGTTTCTACCACTCTCACTAATCTCGTTGATAATATTGTTACTTTTACTAATCAAATGGGTGATTACTATCATATAACTATATCCAATGTTACTATAATTCTTTTCTTTACTGACGAAATTACTTTTACTACTTAGGCATGCAATTTTAAGAGGATTATATATTTATATAAATATATTACATATATGCATTAAATCAAATCGAAAGAATTATGCAATATTATATATTATGGAATCTAACTTGAATTATTTATAACCTACTTATTATATTTTTGTATGTTAAATAATTAACATCTCTATACATCTAATAAACTATAAAGTTTAATAAAATTGCATAGATTTTAAATTTAATATATAATTTTATGATGATAATAATTAATACCATAAGTGTGCATGTTTAGGAAAATTATCAAGCTTCTATATAATTTAATTTTAACCCAAATTATATAATATTTGTATTGAGATCCCTTAATCGGGTCCATCACACGGTGCTATTGATTTAAAACTATATAGTATAATTAATTTGTATAACTTTCTTTAATTATATTGAAGTCCCTTGGTTTCTGGATTTAATATATAGTATTGATTGATTGATTGATAAGCTCAATTAGATTTTAGTTTTGACATAAAAAATTCTAAATATAAATAAAAAGTCATAAAAACTCGAAAAAAATACACATAAGCTCGATTAAATTTATGATGGTTGTACAATGCTCTCGTACAACAGGTTGTATAGTAGTATTTGTGTAATTATAACCGTTTTATATACTTGAACGTGGCGGCCTAAACTCTCACACAAGAATAATTAAATTATGCACAAGAGGCTCTTTTATTAGTAACTAGTTTTCTTGCCCGTACGTTGCACGGATACTAAAATAAGTTATAATTATACTGTTTTGCACTACTTATTTTAGTTGTAAAACTTTCATGGTGCATCTAATGTTTGATATACTGTCATTTAGATTTACTTACTTAACGCCATGTCTATATATGGAGAAGTAGTAGAGAACAACAAAATGTCTTGACCATCAAGACCTTGTTGGGTTGCGAAATGAGAGGGGAACAAAAGCATGCAAATTCATTGTTTGGTTAGCAAATAAGGTATGAGATAAATGGTAAAGGAATGGAGGGATCCAAATAGTACACTCGAGACGATATAATAGAGCAACGTGTGTAGTTAGAATCATGCTCATCATGAAAAGAAATATAACTCGATTAAAAGTTAGTGATATAATAGGGGTATTGATTTTCGCAGTACGTTTTTTACTCATTGTAGTAAAACTTTCCCATATTGCCCCTCTCATTTGTTCCTATGTGTACTGTACATTTGTACTACATGGAAAAAAAACTCAAACAACGCAATTTCTAGGCTTCCACCACCTCTGACAACCCACCTACCCCACCTACCAACTATGCTGACAATCGCCTCTGAACGACCACCTCTACCGCCTCTTCCACCAGCATATCATACTTGTTATACATTCAAATTAAGCATTATAATTGAAGAAATTTTGGTTGATTTGAGATCTAATTGATAGAAATTGAGAGAGTTTGTTTGGTGAATGTTTTTAGCCAAGGGTAACAAAATGGAAATTAAATTGTGTATAATATTAACATGACATATATTCCCTTCAATCCATTATAATGTTCCCACTTTCTATATTCGTACAATCCAATCAATTGTTCTCCGTCCTTGGTAAATTAGGTGACATAGTTAACTATCTCTTTCTATACTCGTATATACAACGATGTCTTTGTAACTATCTTATTTAAACTTCAAATTATGACATCTTTTTATAAACATTCCTAATTAATTTCAAGAATACCCCTACAAAAACAATATAAAGTCATTCCACATAAAAATTATGCCATGACCCAAGGGAACACTGGATTGGAGGAAGGAGTATAACATTTGATTGTTTTGTTTTGTGTGTAACAAATAAAAAAAAATTGAGTTTATATACATTATCTTTCAAAGGTTTTTAACCTATATTTATATTACTTGTCGAGTTCTTATTTTCATATAATACACTTTTATAATCAATTTATCTATTAACTTCTCCAATCAATACCTCAATCAACCAACCTTTTTCCATATCCAAACCCTTTTCACCCAACTAACTAGCCTAACCCATCAGAATCAACCTTATCATTGTAGAACCAACTTAGCCCCCACGTATAAATACCTTTTTCTATCTCCTACATCACACTCGTAAACGTCAGAGAGTAATCGTATCCGTTGAGACTACACTATTCCCCTTCCCCAAAGCCCGCCTCCACCCCTCGTAAAAATAAAAACATCCACCATAAAATCGCCCCTCGCCCTATTAGATCCATGTGCCACCCGTAAAGAATAGTTTGAACATACAAAAAAAAGGAATACGGAATATAAACTATCTTTATATAATATAACTATGATTAATACCACTTTTTATAATACATTCATTGATTGTTTGGTTGAAGTTATTGGAATGGGTTATAATGGATTTTGTCCATTCCAATGTTTAGTTTGGTTATCTTGGAATGGAGTTAGAATCAATTAGAATCTAACTCCATTCCAATCCGTTGAAATCTCATACCCACCTGATTTTCACCAAGGTTATAAGCTCCATTCCTTTAGTATACAATCTTTTGGGTCGTTTGGTTTAAGGTGAAGGAATGGAATGAAATGGGGTATGATGCCATAGAATGATAGAGCTATGAAATCCAGAATCTACTGCTTTCTAAAACTATTTGGTTCATTCTAAACTTGTAAAGGAAATGAATAGAGTTTGATATCAAGGGAGGAATACGGGTATGAAATTCCATGGGGTTGAAAATCCATGGGTATCTAACTCCATTTCATAATACACCAATCAAACACTGAAATGGAGCAACTCTATTTCATTCCATTTCAGAAGACCCAACCAAACACCCCTTAAAAAGAACCAAACAGCCGTAAGAAGGTAGGGGATTCAGAATCGATACCTACATGGTATCACACTATATCCTATTCTATTCCGACCTTTTGAATTAAACAACCCCTCGTGGAATTTGTTTTATATTCAAATTTATAAACCTTAATATCACACTTGTTGATGGAGAGTGTCGTCGGGGCTCTCAATCAAACACAATTTATAATACTCAACAAACAACTAGTTAGCGGTAAGTCGAGGTCGATCCATGGGACGGTGTGCTTTGGGTTCTAAGTCTATCTATCTCAATTTATGCTAGTGTCACAATTTGTTTGGGTTTGTAGTCGTGTCTAAACTAATAAAAGCAATATAGTAAAACAAACAATAAAAGGAAGGATGTAAACAAATGGTTAAAAGTGCTAGGATATCATGGGGTCATAGGGGATTCATGGTGTTGATCATACAAACATGTTTACAAGGTTGCAAGCAATTAGTGTTGTGGGGGAACCGAGTTGGGTTATGTCTTACGGTTCATAGGAAGAGTTGGGTCCCGGAGCCGAATCGATTAGATTGTACGACACCTACAAGTCGACTTACTTTCCTCCTAATCAACTTCTATGCATGGTCTAACAAGACTCGAGTTGGGTTATGTCTTACAAGTCAAGTTGAAGAGATAGTAGATGATAATAAATGCAAGGATTCATAGGCTTAGCATTTCATCAAACATAACATGTGCATAAAGTTGACATCACAACAAGCAAGCAATTTAATCATGTGAACATATTAGATTAAGCATGAATCAATCCCATGTTGGTTTCCCCTAATTACCCATTAATCCTAGCTAAAGAAACTACTCACTCATTATCATGGGAAACATGTCATTAATGGTGTCAATCATCATAACAAGTATAAACATGATAATAGAATGAAGAAATAAACAATAAAGATTAAAGAGTAAAGGAATTATACCAACTTGAGGTGATCCAAATAATAATGCAAAGAATAATAGAAGAAACTTGATGATTGATGGAAGGTTGTCAATCTCCCAATAATAACCCAATAATCTTCAATTACCCAATAATAAACTTGAATAATAAACTTGAACAATAATTAGGGAGAGATTAATGTGTAATTTGTGGAAAGATTAAAGAGTAATCTTATTCTAATCTACTCCTAATCTAATCTAAGGAAGGATTTTCTACCCAAAAACCACATGCTTGATTAATTACAAAGATGGGGTATTTATAGTGGAAATTAGGTGGATGCATTTAGGGTTAACTAAGGCTAAAATAGTAATTACACTTTTTAGATTGAGCAGGGAGAAGCCGGTATTTTTCGGAGGAAGGGAGTCTTTCTTGAAAGCTTGGAGAAGATGAAACCGTGCTGAGAAGAAATCCGTGCGGCTGGGAGTTGGGACGGCCGGAATTGGTCAAAGGGATCCGAGCGGATCAGGGAGCAAGACGGGCGGATTGAGGTGGGGCAATCCGAGCGGATCAGAGAGCAAGACGCTCGGATTGTTCAGCGGAGACGGGCGGATTGAGGTACAATCCGCTCGGATTGTTCTTCAGTCGTGGTCCTTCTTCTCTTCTTCACTTCTTTGCTCATTTCCATTCTATTCTTGCGAGATTGGTCTTTAGTCTTTGCTTCTTCTTCATACTAGTCCATCTATTATCGTCAAGTAGCTCCTAAATGTGCACGAAAGATGGGAATTCCCGCCTTATTATCTTCTTTTCTACGAAACACATGAAATGCGATAGAAGAGCAAATAGGAAGGTTTTGACGGATAAAATGGCCAAAGAATGTTATAATAGTATGCAAAATAGGCTCAATTAGGGGACTAAATGTGCGCTAAATATGGTCACATCAAATATCCCCAAACCGAACCTTTACTCGTCCCGAGTAAAGAGGTGACTAAAACTAGACCTTTATTTAAACTTAACCTAATACTATAGCCGATATGAGACAATTAGCGGGTCTCACTCCGCCCCTTCAACTCACAACAAGACAACCATGAGGTAGGATGCCTTCTTGCAAGGCAAGGTGGGTCTTGCCAAAATGGCGACACATCCAAACATTAAGCACACAAAATCAAGTAATGGATGCATCTACAAAAGAATAGCCACTTTCCTCATCTAAGTGGCGGAAATTATCTACAGGGGAAGCAATTCAAGGGTACACAATCCTTCATAGATGCAATTTGTTCAAACTACTAAGCCTAGAAGGATACCAATAAATCACCTCCAAAAGGTGTCAAGCTAGGGTACCTTTGTCCTCAATCGTTAAATGCTTTTGTCAAGAGTAGACTCCCTATGGTGTTAGAAACACTGGAGGATCGCGGAATTCCCCCTCTTGCCTAGACAAGAAGAAGGGTCGTCCCCTCTCTACCATGCACAAAAATGGATATGATGGATAAAGGGATCGATAGATATTTGAGTTTCACTTTGAGAGTTTGCTTTCATTTTTGTTTTCCCCCCAAATTTCTTTGGCATTTGACATTTGAGAACACTTTCTTTGCCATTTCTTTTTGATTTTTGACATTTCAATACTTGAAAAATTTTTTTTTGCATTTCTTTTTGAACATTTTCAAAGTCACCCCAATTAGTAACGAGGGTGCCTTGTATTTGAAGCTTTAGGAGTTCTATTTTTGCTCCTCTTTTCATTTGATGCATTTTTGCAAACTTTCTTTCACTTTTCATTTCTTTGAACTCAAATCAATTTCTTTTTGTGCCCATTCCCTTTGATGACAAAAATGTGGTAGAACATGGATGATGGATAGAAGTATGCATGGTTTCAAGGGTCACCTTGGAATAAACGGTAGCCAAGGAGTTATCACACCACAAGGTACTCTTGACTCGGCCTTAAACCATGGGTCAAAGGATACTAGCATGACACATCCTAGGGTGTTTTACAAGCATTCTAACAAGCAAAGTCTTAAGAAGAAAAAGCATCTACTAGGGCCTATATACACTTGTCAAGCTTCCCAAGTAGACGGTTTCGCAAAATTTTTCTAACATGCAACTACATGCCATGATGCAACTAACATATATACATCCTAATGCATATGATTCTACCAACTACTATGCCATATAAACTAAATGCAAGTCCTAAGTTCACATTGTTTTTACCGCATCAATCAAAATAAAGCCACATAGTCATTAACATAAAGAGGAAAAAGGAGATTGGAAAGATCATACCATGCGGTCTTCAATATCCTCATGTCTCGGATGTGGCGTAGTCAATCAATGTGAAAAAGGATGAACAAACACAATATATACAAAACAATATATACAAGTCTACACTACAAAGGAAATGAACTTGTTTTTGGATTTTTCGATTTTTCGAAATTTTTATGGCTTTTGTTTTTATGAAATTAAAAGACATATTTTTGGGATTTTTCGAAATTTTTCAATTTTTATGCATTTTGGAATATAAATTCCCATCCCCCACTTTAGTTTGGACATTGTCCTCAATGTACATGTAGGAGTAGGGATAAAAAGGAAATACATGTTTTTGAATTTTTGAATTTTTTTTTTTTTTTTTTTTTTTTTTTTTTTTTTTGGAAATAAAGTACAAATGCAATGATATGATATGAATGAATGCATGCTCTAACTAAATGCAATTCTATATGACATATATAACAAATGAATGCAATCTAAACTATATGATGCATGATTTCTATTAACCTATGGTCACCTATGATCAAACCTCCCCAAACCGATTTAAACACCATTTCTAGTGTAGAAAAGAATAGGATTGGTCATTAGTGACTATGCATGAATTCTAGTCTATATGCAACTAACTACATGAATCATGTGAGAATACAACTATACTATGAACTAGCTAACGCAATATAATACAAATGCAAGCTAAATACTATACTAGATGCAATATAAAAGTATAAAAGAGAGAGAGGGAAGATGGGTATCATACAAATGGAAGTGGTGAAGTAGGCCTCTCTCACTCGTCATCCTCATCGTGGTCATAGCCATAACCATGAGAGCTCCCGGCTTGATCATGTCCGGGTGCTTGACCCCAATAGCCTCCTTGGTCAAAACTTCCTCCTTGACCCGAGTACCCTCCACCTTGGCTAGAATGCCCTCCATCGCCGCGACTCCTAGTTTGGTCCCCATAATTTGGGAACAAGAGCTCCGGTTGTGCCCAAGAGGGCAAAGGACCGTTAGGGTCAACATACCCTTGCTGAGCCATGTTATAGTATTGGGGGTAGAGGGCCAAGTAGTTGTCTTCCCTCCCCTTGTGCACCCCAAGGTCCACTCTATTCATGAGTGCCATCAAATCATTAATCCCCGGCGCATTGGGGATTGTCGGTTGGAAAGTGGTATGTGGAAAGGGGTAAGGTGGGATAAGGACGTAGGAAGGTGGGCGCATTTGTATGCCCGGCCCTCCGCGAGGTGGTTGACGGCGTGGCTCTTCCCTCTCAGGGGGATCTTCAAAAATTTGGATATCAAGGAGGTAGCTTGGCGGGGGAGAGTATGGACTCAATCTTGGGTCAATGCCCGGTATTTTCCATCCTTCAAGGATCATAGAAGAGCAACCCTTGGTGAACCATTCCACACTCCCATCTTCAGTGTAAGTGCACCATCGATGACTATGGAAGATGGTGTGCTCATCAATCAAAGTCCTCCCTTCAAGAGGAATATAGTTACCTCGGGCATTGAACCCGGGGCAAAGTTGCTTAGCCAAAATTGTAATTAGACCTCCCATCACGAAGGTCTTAAGTGGAGAAGTCCCTTGGGCAAAGTCATGGAACCTAGTGAGTATCTCAAGTGGCGTATTGAAGTTATAACGCCTCACCGCTCGAACATTTAAATGAGACTCAAGAAAGGTCAAGTCTAGGAGGGTACACCGATCTTGCTCGTACCTCCCATTGATGCATCCGGCAACAAAGCGTTCGGTGAATCGGATCACCGGGTGTTGAATGGCAAAAGTATAGCAACGCTTTATGTTGCCAAAGTCCCTCCCGGAGATTGCTTTCCAAAGGAGATCCACATTAAAATTGTCTGGCTTTTCGGTATAGTTGGTGGGTATCTCAAGACCGAAAACATAGGCAAACTCCTCAAGAGAGAGGGAGTGGTCTCGGTTGCACAACCTAAACTCCATCCCTAAATTGTTGCGGGAATCCGCCACAATGTTGAGGCTACTCAAGAACTCAAGCGTGAGACTAAGGTAAGTCTCCTCATGAGCATGGAAGAAGTCCCCAATGCCAAGGCCATTGAAGAATGCCTCGGTAGGGTACCTTATTTGAAGGATGTCCAACACCCTAGTATCAACAAATTGAGTAGGCTCAAATTTCTTACCTAGAAGCTTGACGAAAGTCTCGCGTTGGTCGTCGGAAGTAAAGATCACCTCTTGGAAGTTGTGGAGCTGCTCAATACCTCCCCTCATTATCACTTCTCGTGGTGTTGAAGAAGTGGATCCCTTGCGCTTCTTTCCGATCGAATCAAACAATTTCTTGGCTTTTCCCTTGGAACTCATGTTGGTAATGTGATGTGGGTGTTTTGAGGATTGAAGATGATTTTGATGAGGTTTTGAGGATTTAGGAGAGTGTTTTAGGGTTTGGTGAGATGAGGAAATGAGGGAGAAAGGGGGTGTTTTTATAGAAAAAGAAGGGAAATCCGAACGGATAGGGTTGGGCTGAACCGATTTTATCCGTATGAATAGTGCGATCCGAGCGGATTTGTCACGGGACGGGCGGATCCTTGTTGGGCAAGACGGGCGTCTTCTATAGAATCCGCACGGATTCTTCGACGAAGAAAATTTCGTTGTTGGGAAGCAGGAAGAAGACGGACGGATCTCTTGTAAGACGCACGGATTCAACAGACGGGCGGATCCTTAAAAATCCGCACGGATTACGCCGTATAATAAAATCTTGCTTCTGGACGACATTTGGGACGGGCGTCCCGCAAAGAATACGGACGGATCTCCTGGGACGGGCGGATTTCTTTGAATCCGCTCGATTCTTCATCGATTCGATTTTTTTTTTTTTTTCTTTTCCGTGGGTCCGGGACGGGCGGATTTTCTTGAATACGCTCGTCTACTTCTTCTTTCTTCTTCTTCTTTCTTCTTTCGTGAAATAGTAAACCCCTTTGCATTGATTTTCTCTCTCTCCTTATCTTTTTTCTCAAGCTTGCTCAAAAATCATGTAAGATGACTCTCTCTCTCCTCTCTTTTATGCAAGAAATTAAATACAAATGCAAATGTACAAAATAAAAGAGTTCAAGAAATATCTTACAAATGGTGGTTTGAGATAGGACTCCACCAAACTAGTTCAAATAGTAGAGATTCTTGTTGTTGTCCATGTTGCTTAATGCTCTCAATAACCGGTCAAAGGCTTGAGCACAATCCTCAAATAAGCATGAATAAGGTTTGAACCATTTCAAAATGAAGCTTGGCCAAGGGAGCTTGTCATCCATTCTCTTCTTCACCTTACCCTTAGCACTTGAGTCTTTGCAATGCTTCAAACCAAGAAGCCCATGATTCTTATCAACATAAGGTATGAAGTGTGGCTTATTTTCATCCGGAGATTTCAACTCACCACCTTCTTTTTCAATTTTGGTGACGGTGATAGCATTTTGGTTTTTCAATCCTTCCAAGGTGGAAGGAGAATCCTTATGGCATTGATGACGGGGTACCTTAGGAGTTGAGATTGTGGGTGCCAAATCTTCACAAGTAGCCTCACGAGCAATTTTCTCTTTGAGCTTTTTCACCAAATAACTCTTGTAAGACACTTTGGCTTTTTGAAGAAGATCTAACATATCCTCTTCAATGATCATTGGCTCCATGATAGGTGCCAAGTTGTCTTCGTGAAGGGTAAAGGAAGGACGTTCTTCTTCATGATAGGGTATCTCAAATGTCTCAAGGATAGGCTCCTCAAGCAAGGTGATATTACGAATTCCTCCTCTAGGTTCACCATCATTGTTGCTATCTTCACGTAAATCATGAATGGGGGCTTCATCTAGCTCTTTTTCCAACACCTCAATGTTCACATCAAAGGACACACCCTCATACTCACAAAGATTAAGAGCATTTGGTTTACTCAACCTCATGTCTTCCTCATCAAACACAACACTCTCATAGTCACAAGAGCTCAAGGAACTTGGCTCTTCCCACTTCTCATCATTCATGCCAAAGGTCTTCTCATCAAACTCGCATTTATGCTCAATATCCAAAGAACGGTTGTGAGTAATTGTTTGGAATTCCTTTAATTGGGCAATTTGAACTTCCAACTCCTCACCATGAGTAACAATGCCTTGAAGAACAATGTCCTCTTTCCGGCTCTCTTCTAGCATTTGTTTGAAGAAGTTTTGTTGATCTCCCATCATTCGGAGAATCATGTTTTGAATGGGTTCATCTCTTTGTTGTGGGTAAGTGTGAAAGTGGTTGTATTGTGGCAATTGAAGTTTATTGTGAAATGGGTATTGGGTGGGTGTTTGTTGATATTGGGTGTGGTAATTTTGGTGAGAAAAATTGGGGTAGTGGTTAGGATTTTCGTTGTACAAATAATAAGGTAGGTTTGTGTTGACTTGCTCCTCAAACTCCCCATACCCATAATCATACTCAAAAGATCCACCACATACTCCATATGTCAAGTCTTGAGTCATCATTACTTAAGACAAAGAGATAACTACAAACAATGGAAACTACACAAAAACGGTAAGAACAATCCTTGAGGAACAAGTTCCTCAAGGTGAAAGCACAATTAAAATAGACAAACAAGTAAGAACTTAATCACATAGCACCCTCCCCGGCAACGGCGCCATTTTGATGGAGAGTGTCGTCGGGGCTCTCAATCAAACACAATTTATAATACTCAACAAACAACTAGTTAGCGGTAAGTCGAGGTCGATCCATGGGACGGTGTGCTTTGGGTTCTAAGTCTATCTATCTCAATTTATGCTAGTGTCACAATTTGTTTGGGTTTGTAGTCGTGTCTAAACTAATAAAAGCAATATAGTAAAACAAACAATAAAAGGAAGGATGTAAACAAATGGTTAAAAGTGCTAGGATATCATGGGGTCATAGGGGATTCATGGTGTTGATCATACAAACATGTTTACAAGGTTGCAAGCAATTAGTGTTGTGGGGGAACCGAGTTGGGTTATGTCTTACGGTTCATAGGAAGAGTTGGGTCCCGGAGCCGAATCGATTAGATTGTACGACACCTACAAGTCGACTTACTTTCCTCCTAATCAACTTCTATGCATGGTCTAACAAGACTCGAGTTGGGTTATGTCTTACAAGTCAAGTTGAAGAGATAGTAGATGATAATAAATGCAAGGATTCATAGGCTTAGCATTTCATCAAACATAACATGTGCATAAAGTTGACATCACAACAAGCAAGCAATTTAATCATGTGAACATATTAGATTAAGCATGAATCAATCCCATGTTGGTTTCCCCTAATTACCCATTAATCCTAGCTAAAGAAACTACTCACTCATTATCATGGGAAACATGTCATTAATGGTGTCAATCATCATAATAAGTATAAACATGATAATAGAATGAAGAAATAAACAATAAAGATTAAAGAGTAAAGGAATTATACCAACTTGAGGTGATCCAAATAATAATGCAAAGAATAATAGAAGAAACTTGATGATTGATGGAAGGTTGTCAATCTCCCAATAATAACCCAATAATCTTCAATTACCCAATAATAAACTTGAATAATAAACTTGAACAATAATTAGGGAGAGATTAATGTGTAATTTGTGGAAAGATTAAAGAGTAATCTTATTCTAATCTACTCCTAATCTAATCTAAGGAAGGATTTTCTACCCAAAAACCACATGCTTGATTAATTACAAAGATGGGGTATTTATAGTGGAAATTAGGTGGATGCATTTAGGGTTAACTAAGGCTAAAATAGTAATTACACTTTTTAGATTGAGCAGGAGAAGCCGTATTTTTCGGAGGAAGGGAGTCTTTCTTGAAAGCTTGGAGAAGATGAAACCGTGCTGAGAAGAAATCCGTGCGGCTGGGAGTTGGGACGGCCGGAATTGGTCAAAGGGATCCGAGCGGATCAGGGAGCAAGACGGGCGGATTGAGGTGGGGCAATCCGAGCGGATCAGAGAGCAAGACGCTCGGATTGTTCAGCGGAGACGGGCGGATTGAGGTACAATCCGCTCGGATTGTTCTTCAGTCGTGGTCCTTCTTCTCTTCTTCACTTCTTTGCTCATTTCCATTCTATTCTTGCGAGATTGGTCTTTAGTCTTTGCTTCTTCTTCATACTAGTCCATCTATTATCGTCAAGTAGCTCCTAAATGTGCACGAAAGATGGGAATTCCCGCCTTATTATCTTCTTTTCTACGAAACACATGAAATGCGATAGAAGAGCAAATAGGAAGGTTTTGACGGATAAAATGGCCAAAGAATGTTATAATAGTATGCAAAATAGGCTCAATTAGGGGACTAAATGTGCGCTAAATATGGTCACATCACTTGTACACTAATCAACTACTCCCTCCAATCCAATCCAATTCGATGTACTCATTTACTTTTTAGTGGTCAAAATTTGACTGTTAATTCATTAAAAAATATAAATTTTTGAAAGATATAACTAATATATTTAGTTTTTCTATAAACTATATTTCATAAAATTATATTTTTGATTAAAATAACTCTATGTATAAAGGAGGAAAAATATGGTCAAAGTGTCGCTTCGAGACTACCCAAAAATAAATGGGTACATAGGATTAGGTTGGAGGGAGTATTAGTTGGGGAGGAAACAAATCTATACATCACATATTCATTCCTTTAAATATTTGGATATATGCACTAAGGTTCGAGTATAAGCAAATAACTTGACTTGAATGGCCGTGATTACAAAGTTGCGTTTTGTGAAAGCTTTAATTATCCCACATAGTAAATTATTTGTTCAAATATTTCATAATATTTATAGTTTTTTATGCAGGAGACTATAAAGTTGTAATAATAGTCAACTGTAGTATCCTCTAAATCATTATATATCATAGATTTAAAAAAATATATAAATAATGAGATGAAAGGAGTATCATTCAACAAAAATATACTCGATCATAATATTAATATTGGAAATAGTGGCAAATTAGTTTTGAGGGTTACGTGAGACAAATCTAATGAGGTCTTATATAAAACGGATATATGCATTTTTAGTTGGTTGTACAGTAAGTTAGGGGTTGTTTGTTTGTCCGTATAAAAATATGTGAAGAAATAGAAGTTTCCGTGAATTAAAAAAAAAGAAACTCTGTGAATCAATAGATATTCAACTTTTTCACTGTTTTATGTAAATTAGAGTAATAGAGTTATATATATATATATATATATATATATATATATATATATATATATATATATATATATATATATATATATATATATATATATATATATCTCATATAATGAAATATGAATGTAAACAATATAATAAAGTAACAATAAATGTAAAAATGTTTTGAAAGGTGTGTAGATACCCAGTATCTGCTGAGACTCCAACAAACACCCGATGATTATCGGACTACAACATGTTTTGGAATCACGGCGTTTGATCGACAGTTTGTGTACAACTTTACGTCGGAAAACTTAAAACGATTTCGAAAATAAAACATCTCAAAACATTTCAAAAATACCTGGAGTGTTTAATGCACGACGACGGGGTTGCAATGACACTAACTAGAGTCAAAACCGACACCGGACCAAAAACCGACCTAAAAATTCAAATCCCTACTCCAACAACGAGTCAAACCGAGTCAACCACCAAAAACAAAACATTTCAAACCTTCTACCTTATGTTTTCCCGGATTCATGTTGGTCAAGTACCAAACATGTGACTAAAAAACCTAGGATAGAACAAATCATGATTGCGTTTGTTGTGAAAGTGACAACACAGCTCGAAGACCCGCGAGGTGGCTCGCGCCTCTTTGAGCAGCCCAGGTGGCCACGTCGCTCAAAACTCACACAACCACTCATTCTCCTATAAATACCCCTCAAATGCCACCCATTTGAGACTTACGCGAGTGTCCGCCCCCTCTTTTCTCCCTTAAAATTCTCGACTCGACTTCTTAAGTCATAATCCGACACGTATTTACGACCTACCGATCGTAAACACGAGCCTTACACATTGTTTGGTACCGTCATCGTGCATTAAATCACTTGACCGACCATTTCGACCACTACATCATCACTAAACTTTTAAAACACTCTTTTACTTACCAAAACGGTTTTAAACCGAGTTTTTTCCGATCAAACGAGTTGTTACACTTACGTCGGTCACTCGCCATAACCAAACATGTAAGTATGAGGGTGTAAAAATCCTCTTTTATTATGTTTTCATTTGTTTCATGACTATAACATGCTAAAACATGCATAACATGAACCAAAACATGGAATAAACGAGCCAAAACTGATTTTTGGTCTGAGGCAGAAGCCCCTTAGGTCGCCAACTAGCCCGCGCCTAAATGGGGTATTCAGACCAGAGATCAACCGTGTTTGCTCTCGTTATTTCCCTTAATCCATTTTTCATATTTGTAATCGGTTTTCACCATTTCAAGTATTTTCGAACCATTATTTTATTTCACATGTTTTAACCATAAAGCATTTTTCACCCTTGGTTCCTCATACCATGACGGTTAAATCCGTGTTTCGGTGATAATATTTGGTCAATGACATTTAGAAGGTATTTTAAAGCCTTTTATTTCATTTCTTTACATTTTCAAACAAATATATTAGTCACCAAAACAAAATCATCCTTGGTTCTACATACCATGCCGGATTTTAACCCAGGTACGATGACGAGCATCGACTAATTACATTCAAATGGAGTTAAAAAAATTAGTCCATAATCATTTTCAAAACTATTCATGTCAAGTTTGACAAATCGAACCCGACGCCGAATATTATCAAATAATGATGATTATTAGAGTCTAGTTCTTAAAATCAACAAATGCGGTCTAAACGACCCCTTCAAATCAAACCGGGTTCAAATACCCATTTTCGACACGTTTTATAACGTTTTCTAAAAGGTCAGAACACGGCACATAAACCGTGGGCTAACCCGCGCCTAAACAGGCTCTCCATTTCTC
Source organism: Silene latifolia (assembly GCF_048544455.1). Lineage (NCBI taxonomy): Eukaryota > Viridiplantae > Streptophyta > Magnoliopsida > Caryophyllales > Caryophyllaceae > Silene > Silene latifolia. Next base: position 74,276,700 of record NC_133532.1, on the reverse strand, counting down.
ATTTTCAAAACCAGAGGGAGGCCCCTTACACCGCCGGCTGGCTCGCGCCTCATATAGCCGTCTGGTACAGGGCCTGCTCCCTTCCGGCATTAGTCTAGGACGATTTCGACTCCGGTTAACCCGGATACAGGATGGATCAGATGACTATTCAAACCATATTTGAAAAATACCTTACTAAGACAAATGGATCATGTTATGCACCCTAAACCTAATACGGTAAATGGATGTTTAATTTCCGTCTTGCATGCAAATCAATCATTAATCCAACTCGACATCTTATACTTGATACTTGGATTAAATCAACCGACTTAGAAAGCTCTCACATGTTAGGTTTAAATCATTGGATGCGCATTCATGCATTTAAACCGTTTTATCAATTCTTGTATTCAACCAACCAAGATCGATCAGTAGAGGCCGCTAAACGCGGGCGGGATTGGGTGTCTGATTAAAGGGCTTCCCAATACGTACCTTCACCTCTTACTCAGAAACTTTGGATAGTGGACGACCTTATCCAGGGCGTACGAGAGTCATTCTAGAGATAGGATGCTAAAGAGGGACGATTTCCTTATCTTTAGTACCTATGTCAAACGCTGCTTTGTGCTTCGATTTGACCGAGGTATAAAGTGGATTTCGAACGGGTTCCAGGCATCCCACAAATGCTTGGTGGCGACTCTGAACATCTATAATCATTTCGAGACCTTTACCGAGACGAAACCGACCGATCTAAAACGATCCGGTCGAAAGCATTTTTTACGCCGCCGAGCGTGGCTTTCAAAAAGACCGCTATACGTCCGCAGATTGGCCTGGCGCGTAGGTGGCTATGTCCACAGATTGGCGACTCCGCTGGGGAGAACTAGGACACTTACGTCTTTGTGATCCCTAGATGGTGAGACTCGAACGAGGTCTTGGTTAGAATGCATTAATTGATATTACGGTCACGGTCGGGTTTCCTTGTCCGGGCCCACAACCTAACCCTTTTTGACCAATTGGCTCGTTTTGTCGGCGTGAGTTTTCTCATCCCCGCGTTTCGAATCCCGATTGAGTCAAGCATACCGTTGACGTCACACATTTCTGTTTCGTCAAAGAGATTTCATCACTTTCGAGTACGAGGCTAGGGCACCCTCCTTACACATTTTTGTTTGGATTGGTATCCCTCTCGCAAATCGGGGTTTGATTGCTTGGTGTGTAACCCACCCTTCTAAGCCAAAACCCGTGTCAGCATAATGCATAATATAATGAAACTGTGAGTGCTTATGTGCTACTTGATCATAAGTCCTTCCGTGTCATTTTCAAACTTTCAAAAACACCCTTTTCGCGCCGTTATAATGGCCATTTCAAACCTCGGTCTTTCCCCGACCGATGCACGCCTTTCTAGGCCGTCGTAATGACGATTTTTAAACCCGGTTTTTATAACTTTTTCAACACGCCTTTCTAGGCCGTCGTAATGACGATTTTCAAACCCGGTTTTGTATAACCATTTCAACACGCCTTTCTAGGCCGTCGTAATGACGATTTTCAAACCCGGTTTTTATAACCATTTCAACACGCCTTTCTAGGCCGTCATAATGACGATTTTCAAACCCGGTTTTGTATAACCATTTCAAATCACCTTTTTACGCCGTTATAATCGCAGCGTCTAGACACGGATTTTAACCCGTTTCGCGCCGACAATGGCTTTCTTTCAAAACCCGAGAAAAGCACACACCCTCTCCTCGAGACACTTTCGGGATCCCGAGGACCATGCACCGTCCCCGGGACCTCTTCAAACATTTCAAACTCGATTTTCAAAACATAAGATTTTGAATTTCAAAAAAACCGTCTTGGGAAACAATGCACTGTTTCCCGAGCCGACTCAAACTCAAACCGTCTTTTGCAAATAAACTTAAGACAACCCTTTCAACTGATCGACTTGCGGAGATCTCTATCTTCGGAAGCCGCCCATTAAAGCGACAAATGAATCTTTTTGAAAATTCCTATTTTCGAAAACTTCAGTCCACCATTCCAATTCCGCCTCGTGTCTAATGAGTCAAGAAAACGTACTTATGGGTCTTTACTTATGAGTCGTCTCACCACGAGACCCGTCCAATGGCGTCACGCTGTCATGTTGGACTCGTGTCAAAGGTTCGGTCAAACACCGTCACGTCATAAATCGAGTCAGCACCGAGGGACCACACACGGTCGCCCCGTCTTGTCGAGTCAGATCTTTGTCTTGTCCTTTGTGTTGTCTGCGTTCAGTCTTAGAACCGTGTCGGATTGAGTTGTAATGTGAGCCGTTTTTCGGCCTCAGAGCCATGGCCCCGTCTTCAGCTTCATCCAACAACAACAATGATAACAACAGAGATGTCACAACTGATCAGCTAGCCAGCCTGCTTACCGCTCTTAAGGTCACCCTGGATCGCGTCGATTCCCGTATCGACGCCCTGGAGAACAAGGAAACTGGGGAAAATAATACCCCACCTCTGACTTAAACTGAGAAGAGACTGAAACTCTTGGAAGAACAGCTCCTAGCCCAGAGTAACAATATCCATCTTGAAAACAACCGAAGGTTCGAGCCTGTCGGGGACCAGTTACCCGACAACTTCACCCTGACTGATGTGCCTAAGTTCAAGGGAGTGGAGGACCCACTCAACCATATCCGTGCTTTCAAGGACTACAGGGCCATTAAGGGGGTCAAACAGGAGCTTTTTACCCGGATCTTCCCATCCTCTTTGGATCCGATTCCTCGCCAATGGTACTACTCCTTGGACCCGAAAAACCTTACTACTTGGGATGAGATCGTAGTTGAGTTTGCCAAATAGTATGCCGACAATGTCGAGATCCAGGCCAACACCCGTACTCTCGAGGTGTTAACCCAAAATAACAAGGAAGGATTCACTGAGTTCCTAACCCGCTGGAGGAGGGTGAGTACTCAATTGGTCAGTAAGCCGAGTGAATCAACTCTGGTGGAAAGGTTTGTCAAAAATCTCCGCCCGGTTTATGCCAATCTACTGAGGTACCAAAATATCAAAACTTTTCAAGATTTGCAGATTTTGGGGACACGTATTGAGGACGACCTCCGAAAGGGTGTCTTAGCAAAGACCACTGGTAGGGGTTACCAGGGATCCACCTTAACCAGATCTCGCCCTTACGGTCAGACAAACAAGATTAATGAGGTCAACCTCGTCGAACCATCTGCCAAGAAAACCGAGCTCCCCCAGAGAATGTTCACCAACATAGGTCCGACTTATCCAAGTGCCCTGAAAAGGCTCATGGACCAAGGGAAGCTACAACCGATCGGACCCACCCCGGATCCGACCGACGCCAAGAAGTCCCGATTTTGGAACCCCAATGCCTACTGTCAATATCATCGAGGGAAGGGGCATGATACCGAAAATTGCTTCAAACTCAAGCACCTCATTCAAGACATGATTGAGAAGGGAGATTTGCCTATACCCCCACCAACTAAGCCGAATAACAAGACGAATCCTCTAGGGATTCACGCCATTTCTGACGATGAACCGACTCTAGACTGCTCTCACCTCATCCTGCCAATTGAGGACGAGGTGAATGCTTTAGAAAAGGATCCTTCAGACGGAGCGTTTGTGTTTAGTGCTACCACTATGCTCACTATGTTTCAACAAGTTGAAGAGGCCATAGCCAACCTCTCTGAAAGAATCACCCGACTCGACGACGCCTACCGTCGACTCATCTTCAATCCCCCAACACCGCGCCCAAGGGAGAATTCCCTAAGCATTCAAAACTACCCACCCCAGGATGGATTGCTCCATGACCATTCTGTATATAGACCTCACGAAAATCACCTTCAAAATAACTACCCTCAAAATAACTACCCCCATAAAAATCGCCCTCATAAAAATATTCCCCACAAGAACTACCCACCGAGGAATACCCCTCCAAGGTATCCTCGAGACTCTGAAATTAACGGCATATGGAGGGATGATGTTGAGGATGTCTATATCCTCCCAGGGAAGGAGAAGCGGACGAAAGAAGTCGGACATCTCACCCAATCCGGACGTCCCTATCAAAATCCGAACAACTCAACGGTCGTCCCAACAACGAATGACCAAATCGTCCCAGAGGTGGACATTCAACCAAAGGCCCCCGAGTACTCAATCCTGAAACAGCTCCAGAAAGAAAAAGCCGAAATCTCAATTTGGCAACTGATCGCAACGTCTTTTGAGCATCGACAGGCCTTGCTGCAGGCCTTGGGAAAATTAACCGTGCCCTCCACCTCTTCCCTAGAAGAAACAGTGGCGCACATGACGAGAGACGCCCCTGATCTGAGTAACCCGGTCGTCTTCTCCGATGAGGACATCCCTCCGTTCGGAGCCAATCATAACCTGGCCCTGTACATCACCGTACAATGCCTCCAGAAAAATATACCAATGGTCCTCGTGGATGACGGTTCCGCCGTGAATGTCATTCCTCTCAAAACTGCCCACAGGCTGGGTGTCAAGGAATCTGATTTGATCCCAACGAATCAAGGAGTACGCGCCTATGAGGGCACTCGTCGCAAGGTCGCTGGGCTAGTCACTTTGACCGTCGCAATCGGACCCTTAGAAAGACAAACCAGTTTTCAAGTGGTCGACATCTTCGCGTCCTTCAACATGCTCCTGGGACACCCCTGGATTCATGCCATCAAGGCGGTCACATCAACGCTCCACCAGAAGATCAAGGTCCCCTTCAACGGGAAAACAATCACGATTCCCGCTTCCCCAATCAAAGCAGTTATGAGAAGGGGGATAGCCTCCCAAGCCATTGAGGAGGACGACAATGAAATGTGGGGTTTCCAAGCCGTAAACGCCATAACTAATGAATCGGCGACCTCTGAGTGTGACCCGTTCACCAACCTCACGGTCAACCGTATCATGATGCGTCAGGGTTACTTCCCGGGTTTGCCGCTCAATCCACTAAAAGACCCGTTGCCTCCCTTGAAACAGGCTAAGGTCCCCAACATTCCCTTTGGGCTGGGGTACGAACCTACTGACAAAGATATCCGGGAGATGAACCTCCTATGTAATACCCGCCTTTTAGAGACCCTTTGACCAGCATTGACTGACCTTGAGAGCGGGAATAGCCTTAGAAAGGCGTGCCAAGTTATCTTGGGTTACGAGTTGGGAGTGGTACTCGATAGAGTAGGGGGCCACTCGATCGAGTATGTTGGGTACTCGATCGAGTATCGAGTTTTCAGCGAGGGTTTTTAATCGCGTTTTGTTAAATGCGCAAATCATTTCCGCCTCATTCTTCCCATCCTCCATTCGCCTCTTTCCCTTCCCTTCACCACAAAACCTCCATGGAAGCCCCTTTGAAGGTCCTTATGCCTTAGGAGAGCGTATCTTGAGTCGGGTAGCGGTCTTTTGCCGGGTTTCTCCTTATAGGTATGTCATAATCATCATCACTATTCCCATCGTTGCTTTTAGGGTTTGCTTGGTAGTAATGGATGGTCGTACTGTCCTTATAGGCTTTGCTTGGTTGCTGGTTATGGCATGTGTCGGCGTGGATTGGTTGCGATTGCTTAAAGGTAGGTTCGCCTACTCAGTCTCTGTAGATAGTCTAGTGTGTCGATCGTTGTATCGTTGTTGTTGATATTGTGGTTATGATTGTTTGTCTGTGGTTCTCGAGATGCGTTCTCGGCTGAGTGGAGTGGCTTCATGCCTTAGTTTTGCCCTTCGTGGAACCCGCCACGGAAGGGGATGTGCACATTAATGGGACAGGGTTATCGCTCGGTATGATGAGCGGGGCTTAGGTGAGAACGGTTGCGGTCCCCCACTGGCAGGGCTGGTCCAGTGGACAGTCGGTGATGGAGATGGAGTGGAGTGCCTGATTGTGACCGATTGTCTTGTGTTGTTTTGATAGCTGTTGGTAACCTTGGTGTGTCTTATCTCAGTACTGACCTTGTGTGGTTGTCTTGTTTGTTTATGTGTCTGTCGTGATCCCTTATGGTGAGCAGTCTGTCTTAGCAGGTGTTGATGTGGTTGCTAGCTGAAGTCCGGGCAGGGATGAGTCGCCACGAGAGTTAATAGTTATAGCAAGTAGACTTTGAGCTGTATCTTGTATACCGTAGTTGGATAAGTCATTTGTAAACTAACGTAATAGTTCTTTTATCGGCATTTGATCATTACTATCCTCGGGCAACCGAGATGGTAACGCTTTTATATGCTAAGGAAGGCCTAGTTAAGGCTCCTCTGTATATGGAGGTGTTACAAAGTGGTATCAGAGCGACGATTTTTGAACCTGTAACAAATGAACATAATGAACGTAGGGAGTCTAATAAAATGAACCTGGTGTATGTGTAATGGGAGCCCCAGCTGATGTTAGGTTTTGGGTGAGTAGGCGCCCTCATTTCAAAATCTTGGGCCCCATGACACTTAAGCCAGTCACGTGGTACGGGAATGTGGAGTCCGTGTGTCTATGTGTGATATGTATGTTAATTGTGCCGGAGCTACCTCCGGTTAAGTCTTTGCTAGAGTTAATAGGGGTGTGATAGTGGTATTTGGGCCGCGTATTGTAATTGTTGGTGAAATTAGTGAAGTTTTTGGAATGATTGGTGAGCTTATACGATGGTTATGAGATATGTGACGAAAGTTTACGTAATAGAGATGCGTGAAACGTTGAATTATATGTCGTGACATGAAGAGTGAACATGTGGGTGTTTGTTATAAGTTAATGATGAAGGTAGTCACATACGAGTTTATAAATCCTACTGTAATCACAATGGTGCTAATTATAAAATTTTTGAGTTATAATATGAACTATAGCATATAGTAATGCGTATATGCCTTGTTCATTGGTTGAAATTTTTCCGCTGCGTAATAATTGATTTGTGTAAAATGATTTACTGATGATGGAATGTGGAAAGTGATAGATTAATTGGATATGAAGATTATGAAATTACATGTTATATGAAGGAAGGGACTAATGTTAATTACATGTTTCAAGTTGGTAGTAATATATAAAGTAAGTTTAAGCGTAATATGATGACGTGATTATGTTTATGAAAGATTCGGTAGCAGGTACACCGATTAGGGTAATTTGTGTAGCGTAAGTGGAATAAACTTTATTTGTTGGACGATACGGTATGCTTTATTAATAATGGTAATGCGTGAATGAGTGCGATAATTAGTGCCGAATTCCGAACTTAGTTTGGAATCGACACGCGGTGTTGTTTTTGCAGGGATCTTCAATTTACTTCGTACTTCTGACCGAGTACTTAACCATACTTGACCGGGTGCGAGTGCTTACTAGACGGAGTAGACCTCACTCGATCTAGTTAGGAAGCTATGACGTCGGGAGGTGGAAATTTCTGCAGATACTCGATGAAATAGCTCCTACTCGATCGAGTAGGGTGTCACTCGATCGAGTACCCTAGACACTCAATCGAGTAGGTTACTGTACAGTGAATCCTACGGGTTTCTTAAAACCCCTAATCCTTCTATTTCTTATTCTTCTTCCTCTATATTTCGAAACACCTAAACACCTAATCCTTATTTCCTCTCAAATTCTCTCATACTCTTGGGTTAGTGGTGATTCTTGGGTTGATTTCTTTGTTTAAATTCGTTTCTTTACTTTGCTACTCAATCAAGGTATGCTTTTCTTCCTAATTTACATAATTTATTGACTTGAATGTGTTAGAGTAAGGATAAAATCTGAAATTTCGATTCATATGGATAGATTGTTGCTTTTAATGGTTGAAATATGATTCACATGCCTTCTTTCCATGTATGTTGGTGATTAATTGCTGTACATTAGACTAGAAATTGCAAAAAATTGAAACCGAAATTTCTAGGGTTTGCAAAATTGAAATTGATTTTTGATTGTTTTACAATGATTAGATGATGGAATTGAGTCCTATGTATTGTTTATATCATATCGAAGGATGAATTTTGATGATTTTCACCTTAGAAAGTTGTCTTAAAACTCCGTCTGAAAAGTGCCCCAAATGGAATTTCGTGATATATATGTGGAATTTGGTGTTGTATATGAATGATTAAGTACAGTTTGAACTTCAATATGATAGTAGTGATGCTGTATGACGAAGAACATGTCGAAATAATTGCAGCTGTAAGACCGTCTGACAAGTTTAATGGAGTCATTTGTCTTGATATTGAAGATAATGATAATATGCTACTTTTCCATGAACTGGCACTATGCTTCACATGTACTAGGTGTATATGGAGTGACCTTAGGATCATGCTAGGAAGTTAGGATTCGTTGAACATGTGTATTCACCATGACAAATTTTTCATAGCTGTGGTTTATGAGTAGCTGTAAACTGAGTTTATATATCAATTTGAGGAAACTGTTGGTGAATGTGTATACCTAGCTGAGCATTCAAGGTTAATGGCATGAATCATGTGCTTCACATGTCGAATTGGTTGATAAAATTGTGTACTAAACTGAGTATGTAAAGTCCACATTATATGAATTATATGTTTACATTTTATACAAATTTGTCTGAACATATGCCGAAACAGATGCCGAGACTGAACCTAGGGATTCGTCAAAGTAAACGGGGGAGGAGTAATCAGCCTGAGACTGGGGAGGGAAGCGGACCCGTGGTACCCACGGTCCCAGAGTACCCTTCTGTTGTTTTTGTCGATTTCAAGCAGAGAGAGCGTTTTGTAGCTTTACAAAAATGCAAGATGAGACCTACGAGGTGTATAGACACTACTTTGTTGGAGGATTTGGAGATAGAGACGGATGTCCGTCACATATTTGAGACTTTGGGTCTTCTTGGGTTATATAGGCTGAGGAAACACACTTATCCTTTTCTTACCTTGGAGTTCATGAGCTCCTTTAGCTATGACCAGTGGGCCGGACTGTGAGTTTAGATTGATGAATACCGAGTTTTACGTGACCATGGATTTGTTTGCCTCTCACCTTGGGTTGGCCAAGCCTCCCAAGGATTCTATCACCGATATCCCAGCTGAGTGCGGTGTCTGCCGCCTAATGCCTTGCTTGACCGGAAAGCCAGCTCCCACCTCAAGCAACATGCTGATTAATGATGTTCAGCATGTCACATTGAGGATCTTTCTCCGTTCTCTCTCGAACCTCCTTTATGATCGACCGGATATCAGTAAGCTGAATAACCATGAGGTGTTACTTCTGATGTCCTACTTGAACCCGGAGCGGACCAGGAAAGTGGTCTTTAATGCTCCTTCTATGGTTTGTGCTGCCCTTGCCTTGATGGCTACTGCCTCTTCCCGGTACTTGAGTTGTGGCGCCATCGCCACTCGGTTAGCTGAAAAGCTAACCTCTTTCGAGGCTTCTTCGGAGTACGTGCCTCTAGCTACCTCAGTGCCCACCATGTACCGTGACTGCTATCTCGACCTGAAATGGTTGAGGACTTTGGCTGACGGTAGCCTAGCTTGGAGGGTGTGGGGCGTGAGTTGGATGAAGATTCCAGCTCCTGTGCACCTCCCATCCACGGAGCCCTTAGAGCCGACGGTAGTGACGGTGGACTCCGATGATGAGGAGGAGGAGGAGGAGGATGATGATAGACCCCGCCATATGCAGACCTACCTCATCGACGACACCATTCTCGAGGTGATGCCAGAGCCGAAGAAGGGAGAGAATGCGTCGGTCGTGGCAGTGGAGAGACCTAGGTTGGGGAGAGGACCCCGTCGAGTGAGGGAGAGGACCTTAGAGACTAGGCCACGGCCGGTGGCACCACAGCAGCAGCAGCCTTTTCCGTGCTACCCTTACCTCGACACCCCGGAGACGCGATCCAGCTACTTGGCGGAGAGAGTGTCATCTACTTTGACACTCCGGAACATGCACGAGATGGCGTACGCACATGGGATAGGGACCGAGGGACCGCACCCGGTTTGGTGGAGTGGAGTTGGGGACTACACAGGGGTTTTCCATTCCTATGGGGTGGATCGATCGCGTGGGGGACACCTCGCCTTTTGCCTACGGTGGCTTGACTCCATGGTACGTGAGTCCGGGAGCCGGAGCGGGAGGAGATGCGGGGATTGGGGCATCGGGAGCGGGTACTTCGGGAGGTGGCGGCGATGATGAGGTGATGGTCGATCAGCTAAAGAAGCAGCAGGAGGAGTGATACTCCTTGTTTCTATCCTTGTTCATGATCGTTGGTAGTAGTGGTTGGTAGTGTTGTTAGATCTCGGTAGTTGTTTACGTTGACGTTTGGTTATGGATTTGTATTGTTGGCCATAAGGCCAGATTTGTTACTTAACTTTGTTACAGGATCGTTTTGGGAGTCGGGAAATCATCCCGACTCAAGTTATATGACAGCTATGTTTACGTATGTTGGGTTATGACGAGTTTTATAAGGCACCTTGGCCTGTAGGTACTCGACAGAGTACCCCGTACTCTATCGAGTAGCTGCAGGAAAGAGGGATAAAAAGTATTCTGATCTGTGGGCTACTCGATCGAGTAGCCAAGACACTCGATCGAGTAGCATGTTACTCGATCGAGTACCGCTACATACTCGATCGAGTAGCACTGTTACAGGAGGTTTTCGAAAATTAAAAGTGTGTAATTGTTTTATAATTGCACGTTTGATGTTTAACATGGTTATTAGTATATAGTAACACCTTTGAACCATTAATCTCATATGTTGGAACCCAAGCTTCGATTCTATATGCATATTTGTAACAAGTAGTGAAGTGATGACGATCTCTTATTGTTTTAATTTTTACATATGCCATATTTCTATCTATCCGTTGAAGTTCCACCTTTTCATACATTTGGACATACGATGTTAACGTACTTTATCAACGGTGGCCAGTTATTCCGGTGGTTTGTATATGATTTCTAATTTAAACGAATACTTAGTTAGTGAGTAATATCCATAACAAATAATATGACTTTTATTTAATGTAATGCTGCAAGTAATAGGTAAGGTGTCTTGTAATTTTCGACGGTGAACTTCGGGGACGAAGTTCCTTTTTAGAGGGGAAGAGTAATGTCGCGAAATGAAAAGGCTGTTTTTTTGAATTATGTTTTGCTTGTTTATAATGTTTTGTTGGTTAATTATAAAATTTTCTGAAGTTTAAGTGGTTACTTTAGTTCTTTAAAGTGAATGTGATTGTATGTTTCAAGAGACGGTCATGAAGAAATAGTTATGGTGCGATGAATCGTAATTGAATCACGTTGCCGAGTAATACGGTGGCATTAGTTGTACCACATGAAAGTTGATGTGAGACATGTTCCAGATTGATAGTTTGATAGTTGTTACCATATGTTGGGTGATTGTGGGTGATGTTTTATATAATATATAGAGTAACGGTTGACGGTGATAATGTGTGTATGATAGTAGTAAGAGTCGTTACGATTAGAGCGTAGACAGTGATGATGATGACATGGGGGGATGGTATTCCTGGGGAGTTATGACTTGAATAGGAAGAGTGGCTATGTCGTGTTTTTCCCGTGTCTTGTGTGTTGAGATAGGTGAGTTGAACTTCGGGGACGAAGTTCTTTTAAGGGGGGAAGACTGTAATACCCGCCTTTTAGAGACCCTTTGACCAGCATTGACTGACCTTGAGAGCGGGAATAGCCTTAGAAAGGCGTGCCAAGTTATCTTGGGTTACGAGTTTGGAGTGGTACTCGATAGAGTAGGGGGCCACTCGATCGAGTATGTTGGGTACTCGATCGAGTATCGAGTTTTCAACGAGGGTTTTTAATCGCGTTTTGTTAAATGCGCAAATCATTTCCGCCTCATTCTTCCCATCCTCCAGTCGCCTCTTTCCCTTCCCTTCACCACAAAACCTCCATGGAAGCCCCTTTGAAGGTCCTTATGCCTTAGGAGAGCGTAGCTTGAGTCGGGTAGCGGTCTTTTGCCGGGTTTCTCCTTATAGGTATGTCATAATCATCATCACTATTACCATCGTTGCTTTTAGGGTTTGCTTGGTAGTAATGGATGGTCGTATTGTCCTTATAGGCTTTGCTTGGTTGCTGGTTATGGCATGTGTCGGCGTGGATTGGTTGCGATTGCTTAAAGGTAGGTTCGCCTACTCAGTCTCTGTAGATAGTCTAGTGTGTCGATCGTTGTATCGTTGTTGTTGATATTGTGATTATGATTGTTTGTCTGTGGTTCTCGAGATGCGTTCTCGGCTGAGTGGAGTCACTTGCGGGAGTGGCTTCACGCCCTAGTTTCGCCCTTCGTGGAACCCGCCACAGAAAGGGATGTGCACATTAATGGGACAGGGTTATCGCTCGGTATGATGAGCGGGGCTTAGGTGGGAACGCCTGCGGTCCCCCACTGGCAGGGCTAGTCCAGTGGACAGTCGGTGACGGAGATGGAGTGGAGTGCCTGATGGTGACCGATTGTCTTGTGTTGTTTTGATAGTTGTTGGTAACCTTGGTGTGTCTTATCTCAGTACTGACCTTGTGTGGTTGTCTTATTTGTTTATGTGTCTGCCGTGATCCCTTATGGTGAGCAGTCTGTCTTAGCAGGTGTTGATGTGGTTGCTAGCTGAAGTCCGGGCAGGGATGAGTCGCCACGAGAGTTAATAGTTATAGCAAGTAGACTTTGAGTTGTATCTTGTATACCGTAGTTGGATAAATTATTTGTAAAGTAACGTAATAGTTCTTTTATCGGCATTTGATCATTACTATCCTCGGGCAACCGAGATGGTAACGCCTTTATATGCTAAGGAAGGCCTAGTTAAGGCTCCTCTGTATATGAGGGTGTTACATCCTAGTCCAAAAACGCAAGAAGCATGGGGTTATCCTCCGTCCCTACCACCTGACTCTCAACGGATACTTTGTCTCCGAGGGAGAGTCCGAGCTCTACCACGGTTTTCCGGAACCGATCTATGACTCTGTGGCGAAGGCTAGGTACCCGGAAGTGGAAGTCTTCCAGGACTGCTACTTTATCTCCGACAACATCGAAGCTGCATCAACTGAGTCCAAGCCGTCACCATGCCTTGACGGATAAGCTGTCACACTCCTCTTCGGGGAAGATAACATCAAACACCTCGACTATGAGGACATCATCAACATCGCCCTGAAGGACAATCAATTTGATCCAACCGCCTTGATCTCCGATGCTGACCCGGAGAAAGCTACCCAAGGCTGGAGGAAGACTGTCAAGTGGACCGATCGCCAAGGCCGCATTCTCAAGATAACAACTGGAGAAGGCCCTATGTTCAAGGAGGGAAATGAAGGAGGATCTGAGTCTGAGTCTGAGTCGGAGTCAGAGTCTGTCATAGCTCCTAACACTCCTGATGTCCCAGTCAAGGTCCCCTTCCCACTGTTTTATCACAAAGTCGTGGCTGATTCAGACGCCGAGTCTACTAGGGTCACCCCCATTCCCATGAATGGTGACAACCTGGAGCCTGTTTCAGGGGCCACTTCCTCTGTTGTGTCGCCTCTGACTGACCACGAGATGTCTGTCCTTTCCGAGCTTTTCGCTCGTGTCAACTTAATGAACGCTAAGTTTGCTTATGACTCGTCTCAACTTAACTCCAATGCAATTCTGAATGACTATGAGGAATTTGACTTGAGTGACTACCCACCTCACCTAGCCAAAGAACTTGATAAACGGGAAACCAGAACCCCCATCATTGAGGAAACCGAACCTATTAACGTAGGAACCGACAATACACCTCAAGAACTTAGGATAGGGACAACCCTGGACCCCTCGGAAAGACAATAGTTCATTGACCTCCTCCACGAATACAAGGACGTGTTCGCCTGGTCTTACAGAGATATGCCTGGGATTGACAGAGAAATTGCAGAGCACCGGATACCCATTAAACCCGGAGCTAAACTTTTGAAACAGAAGGTACGCCGTATGCGTTCGGAGTGGGCCCTAAAAATCAAGGAAGAAGTGGAAAAACGGTTCAAGGCTGGGTTCATCAAAGTGTCCGAATACTCGGATTGGGTGGCCAACATTGTTCCTGTACCGAAGAAAGACGGGAGAATTCGGGTTTGCGTCGACTTCAGGGATCTGAACAAGGCGAGTCCAAAAGACGACTTCCCTTTGCCACATGTTGACATTCTGGTGGACAACACCGCCGAGCATGCTCTCCTATCATTCATGGACGGGTACGCCGGGTACAACCAGAGTAAAATGGCTGAGGAAGACATGCACAAAACTGCGTTCACTACACAGTGGGGTACATATTGCTACACGGTCATGCCTTTCGGCCTCATCAACGCCGGAGCAACTTATCAAAGAACCGCTACCACTCTCCTACATGATATGATGCACAAGTAGGTAGAGGTGTATGTCGACGACATGATTGTCAAATCAAAAGAACGGGACGTCCACATCAATGCCCTCCGGAAATTCTTCGCTCGTCTGCGGAAATATAACATGAGACTAAATCCTTAGAAGTGTGCATTCGGGGTCACCTCCGGAAAACTCTTGGGACATGTCGTCAGCAAAAGAGGCATTGAGATTGATCCAACCAAAATCAAAGCCCTTCAACAAATGTCTCGGCCTAGGAACGAGAAGGAGATTCGGGGATTTCTCGGTCAGGTCCAATACATCAGCCGATTTATTGCCAAGCTTACTATGATTTGTGAACCAATATTAAAAAAGCTTCGAACCTCCGATCACACCGATTGGGACGACGACTGTCAGAAGGCCTTTGACAGGATAAAGGAAATCCTATCCAAACCTCCTGTCCTCATGCCACCTCAACCAGGGATTCCTCTATCCATATACCTGACTGTTACCAACACGGCCATGGGAGCAATGCTAGCACAAACAGTTGGCAACGAAGAGCGAGCCATCTACTACGTCAGCAAAAAGTTCATTGAGTATGAGACGAGGTATACCCAACTAGAAAAGACATGCCTTGCCCTAGTATGGTCAACAAAGAAGCTGCGGCATTACATGCTCAGCTACTCGGTCCACATCTACTCCAAGATGGACCCGGTTAAATACATCTTCGAAAAACCCGTACTAAACGGAAGGCTGTCTAGGTGGACACTCATGCTGTCCGAGTTTGATCTCAAATTCGTACCCCTCAAGGTCATCAAGGGAAGAGCAGTCGCCGATTTCCTAGCAGAAAATCCTATCAACGAGGATCTAACGACCGACACATGGTCACTTCCTGACGAAGACATCCTTTGTGCCGACTCCGACGCATGGGACCTATACTTTGATGGTGCATCTAATCTGAGAGGCTTCGGGGTAAGAATCCTTCTAATATCACCAGAGGGAGAACATGTCCCAATCTCGGTCAAGCTGGACTTTGCCGTCACCAACAATGCCGCTGAATATGAAGCATGTCTCATCGGCCTACAAGCAGCCATCACACTTGGCATCAAGAGACTGAGGGTCTACGGCGATTCCTCACTCATCATCAATCAGGTATCCGGATCATGGAAAATCCAATCTGACAGCTTAGCTCCCTACCAAGCGAAGATCAGTCAATAGGCCGAGTTCTTTGACCAAATCGACTACTTCCACTTGCCACGAGAGGAAAATCAATTTGCTGATGCCCTGGCAAAACTTGCCGCGCTCGTCAACATACCTGACGACATGACATCAATGCCCCTATGTGTCAAAAGACGGAGCGAGCCAGCTCACATTTGTGCCATTATCGACGACGAGGAAAGCCATGATGAACCTTGGTACCAAGCCATCATCAATTACAAAACCAAAAATGAATTCCCTCTCAACTCTGATCAAAGAGGACAAAGTGCCATCCGTTTACTTGCATCACAATTCGTGATAAACCAAAATCAACTCTACAAAAGAACACCCCAAAGAATTCTCCTCCTTTGCATTGACCATCACAAAGCCAAGAAAGTCACGGGAGAGGTTCATGACGGAGAATGTGGCCCTCACATGAGTGCAATGATGCTTACACGGAAAATCATGCGGCTAGGTTACTACTGGACCACCATGGAAGCCGATTGCCGTAACTACGTCAAACATTGCCACAATTGCCAAATCTTCGCCAACATACAACACATACCACCATCCCTTTTGTACACCATGACGTCACCCTGGCCTTTCTCAACCTGGGGCATCGACATCATCGGAAAAGTCAATCCGATAGGCACCAAGGGGCATTGCTTCGTCCTCGTCGCCATCGACTATTTCACCAAATGGGTAGAAGCACAGTCATATGCAGTCTTGACCGCCAAACAAGTGGCCAAGTTCATTCAAAACAACATCATCTGCCGATATGGGGTACCCCATGAAATCATCAGCGATCAAGGCTCTCACTTCCGGGCGGAAACTCAAACTTTGTTGGACAAATACAAGATCAAACTAGATCGATCATCCCTCTACCGTCCCCAAACCAACGGAGCGGTGGAGGCAGCGAACAAAACTCTTTTCACCATTATAAAGAAAATGCAAGACAACTACCGCGATTGGCCGAGCAAACTCCCATTCGCACTCTGGGGATACCGAACCTCCATTCGAACACCGACAGGCGCCACACCCTTCTACCTAGCATACGGTATGGAGGCGGTTCAACCTGTAGAATTAGAGGTCCCATCTCTACGCATCCTACTGGAGAGTCAAGTCTCTGAGGCGGAATGGACCCGTCGAAGGTACGAACAACTCACTCTTCTAGACGAACGACGACTCAACGCCTTGCACAACGTCCAGTTATACCAACGACGTATACAACGGGCATTCAACAAGAAGGTTAAACCCAGAAACATCCGGGAGGGCGACTTGGTCCTCAAGTTAGTTCGAGCACCATTACCTGTCGATCCGAGGGGAAAATTCAAACCCAACTGGGCCGGTCCATACCTGGTCAAGAAAATACTTTCGGGGGGCGCAGTGAGACTGAGTGACCTAGATAGGGAGGACTTTACAAACCCGACCAACCTAGACCAACTCAAGAAATACTACCCTTGAACCATAGCAACCAACGGCCTAGCCTAGTTTTACAGCTAACAACGACCTCAACCCTTTTCAAGTCAAGTTCCTCAACGTGTTCTGATTTGAAATTGCATGTTTTATCGAGTCTAAGTTGCGGCACCTTGCCCGTTTCAAATGTCCTTTGATATGTCAAAGGCAACGTCCATTTGCACTAAAACAAAAAAAGCCCATGAACTACGAGCATGGTTTGATTTCACCTCTTCAGGTGAATACGTAGGCAGTCCCTCTTATGCCTGAGGGATACAACCACAAAACCCAATCAAATTCACAAAACATTTCGAACTACGATCATGGTTTGATTTCACCTCCTCAAGTGAATACGTAGGCAGTCCTTTCTCACACAAGAAGGATACAACCATTCCCACAATAAAAAAAAATAACCATCCCCACATACAAAAATCCCCATCAAAAAGGAGAAAAGGGAAAACCATTCCCTTTCCCCACAAATATACAAAAATGAGCCTTTCTCCCTTTCCACAAAATACCACTTTTCCAAGTGCAAATGTTTAGGACAATTCAAATTGAATTGCCTTCACCGAATGGATGGAAGAAACAAGTGTTCACAATTTTCGACACGAGCAATCCTCTTATTTAATTAATAATGGGAGGGATTACAATTTCGACAACAAATAAAGCTCGACGAGTCTACAACTTGTCAAAGCTAAGGTGTCAACTAACACACCTCACATAATAAAACTAGCACAACACACACAACAACTAGCTAGTACATCATAATAAAAACTCACAACAATAATACAACATAATAATAAAGTGGGTAATGGAGGTCTTCACTCTTCCACTCTACCCTTGCCCTCGGGGTACATCTTCCCCTTTTTCTTCTTGTTGGCCCGCCTAGCATGGATTTCCTCCTCGGAACGGATCCTAAACGGATCTAAGACGGCGACGGCCTCCGGTCTAGCACAAGACCCCATGTTCGACCCAAAAAGGGCCAATGCACGGCCCACCATATTCTTGGGGCCGGAACTCCTCCTCTTCGGTGGTCTCATCACATCGGGGGTAGCTCCATCAACATACTCCTCAAAGAAGGCACGGTTGGCCTTGCCAACCTCTCGATAATTCAAGTCGACAACCTCGTCCTTACGGAATTTGGACCGCTCTTCCAAGGACGGAGCTCGTGACCACTTGACATAAGCGGGAGTCACCCATGTCGTGGCAACGGGGTTTGGTACCTCCCAAAGTGGCCGAGTGGCCCACCACCTTTCAAAGAACTCCACAAGCTCGGAGTTCCGGAAAACATTCTCTTGGACAAGAGTATCTTGAGCGGGCACATTTTGTTGACGCCCCATTTGCCTCATGAGCCTTTCGGAATATATGAAGGAAACAACCTTTAAGCCCACCACCATCAAAGAACGAGGACTAGCACCCGAAGCGGGCAACCCCGTGAAGGATCTCAACTGCCACCACGGCACCACCCAATGGATATGAGGACCACCCTCCTCCGCCAATCTTGCGGCCCAATAGGCCTCGGTGGAAGCAAAACTATCCGGGTACAACTTCTTCCTCATAGTGAGGTGACGGAAGGAGTAAGAAGAAGGATTAACCGGAGGCTCTACATACCTTAGCCTCTCCAATAGCCACACTTGGAGGATCCTTGGGGATACAAAAGAGGGAGATTCTCCATAAGAGCCTTCCTTGTCCAAAGCTTGGATAATCTCTCCAAGCACCAACCACGATGGATCTCTACCATGCTCCATTTGCTCAATCACATGGATAAGGGTCATGCTACCATGGCATCTCGGCCCCTCCTTCTTCAAGACATCAACAAAGAGGTACACATGGACAAGGCAAAATGCAAGAGCCCTTCTCCTAGCCACCTCCGAGACATTAACATCTAATCGGTTTGAAAAGATGTTGATAAGAGCCAACATATCCACACCATGTGGAGCAAGAAGAAAGTTGATTTGGCTTGTTGATAAGCCCAACATGGAATGGAATTTCTCCTTGTAGCACAACCAAGTCGGAGGAAGCACCGGAGCACAACCCCGCCACCCACCAATGGCTCCAACTTCTTCGGCAAGAGGACAAAGCTCGCCTTTCGGGAAAACGAAAACATGATGTTTCGAATCCCAAAACCGAGAACATGCTTCAAGAAATGAAGGTTGCACCTTGACTTGACGAAGCACCAACAATTGACCAACTCCCATGCTAACGAGTTGATGCTTTTCGGGAGGCGACAAATCCCGGCACCATTGTCGCAAGGCATTCTCAAAAGCATCCATGAAATATTTTTTGTGGAAGAAGAAGAGGTTTTGTAGAGATGATTTTGTGTTTCGGATGATGAAACAATGAAGCGCAAACGTCCCTATTTATACAAAATGATCAGCGCATTTTTCAGAAAAAGGGGAGAGTTGGCTTCCATCGCCAGGCTGCTCGCGCCTCTTTGAGGCTTCTCCAGGATTCCCGCTGTTGACTTGTCTCTGTCAACTTGTGCGTTCTCCTGACACCTCAAACCACCCGCCAGGAAGCTCGCGCCTCTTCGGGATAATCCGGGACATTTTGTGTTTCCTCACACTCACATTTCCTTGTTTTCGCGTTTTACGAAATCCGAAACGGTTTCCATGACGCAGCTTTAAGCATACGGATTTTTCTTTCTTTTTTTTAAAGGGGGGAAGGGCTAGTCGCCCCGATCCGCGATGGATCGTTTCCATGTCAGTCGAAATTCCGAAATTTTTTCGCTTTTTCGCAATTTTCCATCAAATTTTCAAAATCGAAGATTGATAACACGACATCAATTTTCCTCAAAAATTCAAGCACTCACAAATTTGAGTTTTGACCTCAAAAATCAAATATACTCGCAAAAATCCTTTTCTAAAATTCTTTCCTGACGGTTTGAGTTTGAATTTTTCGAGTCAATTTCAATAATTTCGACGCAATTTAATTCAAGACACGAGTTAATTGCTCAAATTTTCAAATCAATTCCTTTTGAATTCCGAACGTGACGACTTGTCACGGAATTTTCAAAAGTCACTTCAAAATTTCAAATTTTAATTTCAAGTCATCTTGGTTAATTTTTGTTTTCAATCAAAATGCCTCTACGTGTTTGCGTTTATGTATATGTGCTATCTGTTGCCTGTTTTCTACACTAACGATGCAGGAACTGGTGCAAACATCAAATGGAGAATCAGCAGCCGACAGCGCTCCTCCGAAACACAACACAAAAAAGCCAAAAATCACAAAATAAACCACAGTCCAAAAACACATATATACAAACCGCCTTACGCAAAATACATCGACAAAGGTCTATCATACAGACACTGGCCTAAAACAAATGTCTATCATACAGACACTGGCCTAAAACAAACGTCTATCATACAGACACTGGCCTAAAACAAACGTCTATCATACAGACACTGGCCTAAAACAAACGTCTATCATACAGACACTGGCCTAAAACAACGAACTGGGGGCTATCCGCCACCTACCGAACTAAGCACTCCCTACCCTTCCGATCAGAAAAGAAAGGGAGCAACATGGGAAACAGAGAAGCAACAACGAAAGCAGAGGAGGTTACCATGACGATAACCCCCCGCTCCTGCTCCACGACAAAAAAGAAGACAGTGCCTTGCGGACTTTGGATGATGAGGAGGCCCAGAACCATGATGCGATGCACCATTCCGATACTGAACCCCACTCATCACCACCACAATCTATGAGCCACAACGAAAAGGACAAGCCGGCCATATCAGCCGCCTCTCCTCTACGGAAGCATCCTCCACCACCGCCTTGAATACGGCAGCCTCCTCGGCCGCTACAGCCCCTCCAGGATCGACTTCCTCCTCCAAAGCCTCAATGACGGACCCCATAGGTCCCGGACGATACCCTGCGATCAAAAAGCAACAAAAAAAAACGTCAGCCGGAGTTTCGGCATTACGACGACATGAAATGGATAAATCCAAAAACAAAAAACACAACCTGCAATGCAAAAACAAGGGCAATCCCGTCCAAAATCCAACAAAACAAAACGATTCACAAAAAAAAACACAAAAACGACTCGCCCCTCTATTCAAGCAAAAGACGAGTTAAAACCACAAAAACGGCATGTCAAGACCCCTACAAGGTCCGCCAACAGCTCAAAATACATTCCCGACACAATGGGGATTTTTCTACGGTTCGAAAAGGCAATTCATACGCTAATTTGAGCCCAAACCGGTCAAAAATTCGAAAACGACCACAAAAGGTGAACGTGATTTTATCACGCCTCAAAACGACCTAAAATACCAATAAGGTCCATTTCAAGGCAAACTGACTCAATTCAAGCCCAAACAGGCGCTTATTTGGTCAGACGTAAGACCGTCGCAAAGGGCGAAAATCCAATTTTGCCCACAAACATCCAACGAAGGTCCTTAAATGGCAAATACGGGTTTTCCCAGCTACAATGCAACCTAGTGGGATCCACTACCCAAGCAAATAAACTTGGCATTGTGAAATGAGACGGTTTCTCGCCTCACTCACGTTTTTCGAGCATAGGGAGCGGGAACAGGGACCAAAATGCAAACTAAAAGCACCCCTATACTCCTAAACAGGTTTCTAACCTAATGCAAGCATCAATTTCACTCGAAATGGGCTCAATCAAAAACGCCCAATTCGATTTTTAGGGCAAAATTCGTCCTAATTCAATCAAGCTAATGATCAACAAATTTGAATGGATTCAAGAGGAAATACTTACCTTGAGATGACATTGTTGATGAAGGCAGGAATTCGAACAAGCAAGAAGGACCAACAATGGCGGATTCGGCTTTGTTTTGTCGAAGAAAAAGAAGACGAGATGGTGAATGGAATGCGGCCTGAACTCGCGTCTTTTACAGAAAAATAGGGAAGCCCCTTTGGTTCGCCAGATGGCTCGCGCCTAAACCAGGCCTCCCCCTTTGCTCTTTCAGCGGATTTTGGGCTTTAGCCCAATTTCCCGTGACAAACTTCAAATTTTCATTTGACGATATTAAAGGTCGTCATTTTTTGCAAAAACAAATAGTGAAAATTCAAATTCACTATTTTCGAAAGCTTTAAACGACGGCACATAAACCGTCCCTCTAATCGAATAGTGAAAATTTAAATTCACTATTTTCGGGAATTTTCAAGCAAACGGCGATCAAAACCGCCAATTTTAAAAATAATGGTGAAATCAAAATTCACCATTTTCCTTCAAAATTTCAAAAAATAATAGCGAAAATTCAAAAACCGCTATTTCTCCAAATTTAAAGCAACGACAATTAAAACCTTCATTTTCAAGATAATAGTTGGAAATTGAATTCCACTATTTTCACCATAACGTCAACGGCGGTATATAAACCGTCACTTCAATCAATGGTGAAGATTCCAAATTCACTATTCTCATCAAATGTCAACGGCGGCATATAAACCGTCACCTCAATCAATAGTGAAGATTCCAAATTCACTATTTCCATCAAATGTCAACGGCGGCATATAAACCGTCACTTCAAATGTAATAGCAGATTTAAAATTTGCTATTTCCTTCAAAATTAAAACAAATAGCGATCGGAACCGCCACTTCAAGTTCAAAAAAGAACGACGAATGGTGAAGATGCCAAATTCACTATTCTTTCAAGTACCAGCAGGGGGCTTCCTCGCGGAACCCGCTCATTCCAAAAACAGTGATAGTTAAAATCCATACTCACTATTCCCACAACGGCATCACGAGTTCCCTACTTTCAAAACAAGCCCATTCGACGCGGTTGTTCCCATGGTCCATTAATCGACCTTATCACGGCTGGCGAGCCTTTGTCCGCAAACTTTCAAGGACAGATCCCGAAGATGCCTCGGGTATATTTCCTTACCATCGGCTGGCGAGTCTTTGTCCGCAAACTTTCAAGGACAGATCCCGAAGATGCCTCGGGTACATTTCCTTGTCTTGGCTGGCGAGCCTTTATCCGCAACCTTCCAAGGACACATCCCGAAGATGCCTCGGGTACATTTCCTTACCATCGGCTGGCGAGCCTTTGTCCGCAAACTTTCAAGGACAGATCCCGAAGATGCCTCGGGTACATTTCCTTACCATTGGCTGGCGAGCCTTTGTCCGCAACCTTTCAAGGACAGATCCCGAAGATGCCTCGGTTACATTTCCTTACCACAGCTGGCGAGCCTTTGTCCGCAAACATGCAAGGACATATCCGAAGATGCCTCAGGTATGACTCCTTCCTATGGCTGGCGAGTCTTTGTACGTAGTCTAACAGACTCTAAACGACCCACACGGATAGTCGACAGAATCTAAACTGTTCCCTACGATAGGTCCTTGACTCGTACCCTCGAGTCGCCTTGGCGTCGCCCTTCCCGACCGCAGGTCCTTGGCCCAAATCCTTTCGAGCCGCCTCGACGTCGCTTGGGTCTCCAGGTTGTAATCTTCGATTGACCTGGGGGCTCTACTTTGACTTTCGTCCTGTCCAAGCCTCAGTCAAAGTGGGGGCTCTGTAGATACCCAGTATCTGCTGAGACTCCAACAAACACCCGATGATTATCGGACTACAACATGTTTTGGAATCGCGGCGTTTGATCGACAGTTTGTGTACAACTTTACGTCAGAAAACTTAAAACGATTTCGAAAATAAAACATCTCAAAACATTTAAAAAATACCTGGATTGTTTAATGCACGACGACGGGGTCGCAATGACACTAATTAGAGTCAAAACCGACACCGGACCAAAAACCGACTCAAAAATTCAAATCCCGACTCCAACAACGAGTCAAACCGATTCAACCACCAAAAACAAAACATTTCAAACCTTCTACCTTAAGTTTTCCCGGATTTATGTTGGTCAAGTACCAAACATGTGACTACAAAACCTAGGATAGAACAAATCATGATTGCGTTTGTTGTGAAAGTGACAACACAACTCGAAGACCCGCGACGTGGCTCGCGCCTCTTTGAGCAGCCCAGGTGGCTACGTCTCTCAAAACTCACACAACCACTCATTCTCCTATAAATACCCCTCAAATGCCACCCATTTGAGACTTACGCGAGTGTCCGCCCCCTCTTTTCTCCCTTAAAATTCTCGACTCGACTTCTTAAGTCACAATCCGACGCGTATTTACGACCTACCGATCGTAAACACGAGCCTTACACATTTTTTGGTACCGTCATCGTTCATTAAATCACTTGACCGACCATTTAGACCACTACACCATCACTAAACTTTTAAAACACTCTTTTACTTACCAAAACGGTTTTAAATCGAGTTTTTTCCGATCAAACGAGTTGTTACACTTACGTCGGTCACTTGCCATAACTAAACATGTAAGTATGAGGGTGTAAAAATCCTCTTTTATTATGTTTTCATTTGTTTCATGACTATAACATGCTAAAACATGCATAACATGAACCAAAACATGGAATAAACGAGCCAAAACTGATTTTTGGTCTGAGACAGAAGCCCCTTAGGTCGCCAACTAGCTCGCGCCTAAATGGGGTATTCAGACCAGAGATCAACCGTGTTTGCTCTCGTTATTTCCCTTAATCCATTTTTCATATTTGTAATCGGTTTTCACCATTTCAAGTATTTTCGAACCATTGTTATTTTATTTCACATGTTTTAACCATAAAGCATTTTTCACCCTTGGTTCCTCATACCATGACGGTTAAATCCGTGTTTCGGTGATAATATTTGGTCAATGACATTTAGAAGGTATTTTAAAGCCTTTTATTTCATTTCTTTACATTTTCAAACAAACATATTAGTCACCAACACAAAATCATCCTTGGTTCTACATACCATGCCGGATTTTAACCCGGGTACGATGATGAGTATCGACTAATTACATTCAAATGGATTTAAAACAATTAGTCCATAATTATTTTCAAAACTATTCATGTCAAGTTTGACAAATCGAACCCGACGCCGAATATTATCAAATAATGATGATTATTCGAGTCTAGTTCTTCAAATCAACAAATGCGGTCTAAACGACCCCTTCAAATCAAACCGGGTTATACGCTTCATCAGCTAGAGGCAGTGGTTATACGCTTCATCAGCTAGAGGCAGTGGTTATATGCTCTGGCAAGTTAGAGGCAGTGGTTATACGCTCTAACGGGCGTTCGCTCTATTCGCTATGCTTTGTTGCTAGCTTTATCCCTTCTGTTGCTGTGGATTGTGTGTTACCTTGTTTGCTATGCTTTAATGCTAGCTTTGTGCCTTAGGTTGTTGTGGGTCATTTGTCTCTACTAGTCTTGTAAGTCTTCATGGTCTAGTGGTTGCATATGGTCTAGGTTTGCATGTTTGCATCCGTCTAAGATTGATAAGTTTTGGTAAATTTTGTGTGGGGTTTCATGAGTATAGATGATCTCACATGTTTACTGTTTATGCCTTTCAATTGTTATTGATTGTTGATTATATTCAATTGTTGTAAACATGACCGAGAGAGCATCTAGTTACTCCCGACTGATTGTTGACCCCCATTCTCAGGTTGTTCAGATTGTTGATGACTGGTTGATGTTGCTTGGGATGCATCGAGGGGAGAGACGAATAATAAATTAGGAGTTTGTTTTATGTTTTAAGAACCTTTGAATAATGTATTAGTTTGGTTTTGGATTTAGTAGCGAACCAGATTGGTCAGGTGTTTCCGCCACCTTGACCCTTTTATCAGTGTTATACTATCATTTTACTTTATATTACGTTTTTCCTTTGTTTTATAATTCGGGTTGTTACAGTTGGTATCAGAGCGAACACGCTCCCAACTCTCGCGTAGTTAATGACTAAAATAAATTGACTTAGTAAATGAGTGAGAGTAAATGGGGTAGAAACAATTAAGGACTTATTTGTTTATGCGTTAATGTTTCGCATCATTAGTAATTGTATTACATGTATTGATCATGTACTTACTTGTTTATGCCTTAATATTTCACATTATTATTAATGGTACTAATTGTTTTTTTCACGTATTTGTTTGTTTATGTCTTAATGTTTAACGTTATTAATTGTACTAAATGTATAGTTTATGTACTATGTTGTTTATGACTTGATGTTTTGTTTTGTCATTAGTTGTATAAAATGTGTTGTTCATGTATGACTTTTTCGAGCATGCTTCGTTGATTTTAAAGTTGGCCAGTTTTGAAAATCTTCCTTGCATGTTACGTATCATGCGTTGGGTTATATGTTTGTCAAAACTTTTAATCCTTGGTAACCCGAGCTTTACTCTTATCGTACTTTCATCCTTTTTGGATTACTTGGCGGTGTGTCCCTGCTTGAGGTGATTTCGAGGTTGATATCCTTGTGGTTAGGAATTTGGGACAACAAGTTAGGATTGATGGTAGTTTTGGGATGTTCAAGTATGAAAGAAAAGAGCGTTTATTGTTATGAGTTTGGTAATAAGGAAGTTTACATTGGGATTAGAGACTTTTGAGATGATGTTAACTTTGGGATTAGAGGTTGTTGAGAAGAAGTTTACTGTGGGCATAGAGATTGTTATGACGATGTTTCTCTTGGGATTATAGGTGTTAAGTTCTTTTATGTATTTGAGAAAATCCTTATTGATGATCGTGGGTAGTGATAGGTGGCATAAGATGTATGATTGTGGTTTCATAGTTTCACCAGAAGTGAGAGACATAATGAGTGAATTTCTCTTATGGTATCATTTGGGAATATTTGTGACTTATGCTCTTAACCGTTTGAGTTATTCGATTTTTATTTTGTGTTAAAGGAAAGGTTATTGGATTTATTTGTGGATCGAGAGTAGATTGCTATAAATGAGTTGAATGTTATCGTGGAGTTAGGATTGGGCAAGTTGAGAATGTTGGAGGATTATGCTCGTCTTTGATTGGAATATCATATTTGAGGAGTAAGGATCGTTAATGTCAATTAATGAGTTAGGAAAGATTTTATAATTTATCCATTGAGGATTTAATTACTGATCGTACATTTTAAAGGATTGCTTGAGAGAGACAAACTGCAATTTATGGGCTTATGAGATGTTAATGTTAAAGTGTTTTTGTATTGACTTAGTGAGTGGTCATGTTAAAGATGACTATAATGAATCGTGGTGTTCATCTTTTGAGGGTATAGATATTGCTATGGATTGATCCATTAAGTGTGATTAGATGGAGTTCTTTAGAGTTGAAGGACTTGAGAGATGAAGGTCTTGAGAATTGATGATCTTGAGAGTTGATGATCTGAGGAATGTAGTGATTGTTGAGGGGCAATTATATAGAGTTTTGTTGATGAGTATATAGAGATTTGTTGGTTATGAGGTATTATGAAAATATGATGAAAGGATATTACGGGATGGAGTTACCTTAAATGATGATCGTACGATATTTGTAAGACCTTGGTTATCGTGCTTTATTTATCTCATGTTAAGGTATCGTCTTCGGGAAATAAAATGTTTTTGAGTCGTCTATTCTTGTCATCCTTGCACGTGTTAACCATACCTCTTCTATTTGAGCCTTGACAAAATTTCTATTTATCTTTTTCCTGTGTCTGTTTTATCTATCGTTACTCTCTATTTGTTCTTTATTTCAACTCCAGTTCCTTCTTATTTGAACTTTTGTAATTACCCTTTTCACTTTGATTTCTCTCTAAGCTTTTACTTTCCAAAATAATGTGATGTTTTGTATCGTTGCATTGCACAAAAATGTTTTATTTTGGTTTGCAAGTTATTTATTCGTTCATGGTAACTTGAAAATGTTTGAAATCTCTTTAGAGCTACTTGTGATCATCTTGTAGTGGAAGCTAATCTTGGATCCTTTGGCGAGCGATGTTAGATACTTCGAGGTTGATGTTTGGTTAGTTGAGGCTGAGAACATAGTATCATGGTTAGATACGAGTATGAATTAGGATAACATATAGAGTTTTGGAGAAGGAGTATTAAAGGTGTTATATTGAGCTCTGAAAGTTTGAGGATGTTTTACCTTGAGAGTGTATAGTTGTTTGTTTGTTCTATCTGAAATGAAGTGTTTCACTTAAGAGTATGAGTGTTATAAAAGGACATAGATTTATACAGTCTTATTGTGGTTTTGTGATATTGAGATGATATTCATGGATAGTAAAATGTAACTACAATTGAGGTTATAAGCGTTATTGTTTTTATGGACACAGATGATAAGATTTGTACGGTTATATCATTTTAAGAGCGGTGATGGTATTGCGTTATCGGTGGATGAGTATGTTGTGGTACAATAGGTACTAGCTTAACTAAAGGTATGTGGTTCCTTGGGTGCTTAGGAAAGTCGTGGTTATAGTTAAAAGGAAATGATTGGGTCTTGCGAGTGTGACTAAAGATTTTGTCATAAGATTGAGGTTGGATAGGATTTTGATAGTTTAGTCAGAGTTTGAGGTTTGAGATTGATGACTTTGGATACTAATGTATATCAAGAACTATCTAGTTTAATGGTAAAGTCTTTTGAGCTTAAGAGCTGTATATAGAAGTAAGCCTTACCAACTTTGAAGAATTATGGTAGCAATAATTTTAATGTCACTCGTGAATAGAAGAGTTTTCTCATTCGAAAGATATTCTTGGGTTAGAGTTTATCTGTTTGGGGTTTTGGTCAATGTCATATCTTGTGGTGAATGGTAAGCTAGAATTGGAGTATTTGTTAAAAGTTATGTTAATTTGGAGTAAGAGTAACGAGTTCACAATTTTAAGAGGTCGTATATGTTGTTTAATGATGGTTAATGGTAGTTGGATGAGTGTTTGAGATATGAGGACTAGATGTTGGCTTAATGATCTTTATGGACCTCGATGGTATGAGTTTGATTTGGTTTTTGAGATTGTAGAGTGTGTGAAGATTATGATAACTTTGAGGATTTGGGATATCTTTTTTTTGGTTTGAGTTTGGATATGGATCAGAGTGCGCAACAATTAGGATTCCGAGATGACTTTTGTTGGTTATCACTTGTAATTCTTACCTTCTTTTGATCTTATCTTTGAAATTCAAGTTTCGAGGACGGAACTTCTTTTTAGGGGGTTAGATTGTAACACCCCGTATTTTACAATAATATTTTATTATAAAAGTATTTTATTAAATTGATTATTTCGAAAGGTATTAATGTATTTTGGAAATATTTATATTTATCGTCTTCGTTCTCTATTTTATTAATTCTCATTTTAATCTAATTTTGGAAGGGTTAAAATGTCCGTGCACGATTTGACTATTTTAATATAATAATTTATTTTCTATAATAAACTCTCATTGCGTTTTAATATGGTCCAATCCGATTTATAATCAGATAATCCATTGTAAGAGATAATGGACCCAAAGCCCATTAGTTAATCTCCTTATAAATAGAATTTAACCTAGCAAGCAACTAGGTCAATTCTTTTGTTTTGTACGCACGGCTGCCACACGTTCTCTTCCTCCATTCCTCTCTTTTGTTCTTCTTTTCTTCCTTTGTCTCCATTATTGAATATCTTTCCTTCCTCCAAACTCATACACAAATTATATTTTCACAATCTTTGATCTTATCTTTACAACATATTCGTCTCCAAATATATTTATGAGAATTATTTGTATAGACCTTTATACCTACCTTTATGGTCTTTTATTTTAATGGGTAAAGAAGAAGAAGAGTCTTTCGTGACGTTTTCAAGGGTTTCGAGTTGTGCCTTTCCTTAAAGTCAATTTTTGGGTCGTGGACACGTGTTGGAGACAAGGTTTTGTTGGTCGTGTATTTTATGGAGTTCTCATTCTTATTTCGCATCATTAATTGCTAAAAAGGTAACTAGGTGTTTTCCTTTAATTGTGTTTATGCCAATTGATGAAATTAATGTGATTTAATGATTGATTTGTATGATTAGTACATGTTTTGATTGTTTATTATCATGTTAATTATGTTTCGCATGTTTGTATGTGATTTAATGTTTTAATTATGTCTCGTATATTGTTTACATGTTTATTATGGGTGTCATGAGCGCAATTAGGGTTTACGAATCAAACCCTAGTGGCGGCATGATAGGCGGCCAAGAGTTCTCTCCAAAGTTATAGCTAAAACTAGTATAACCTTGATGATGATTCAAGTGTTATAGCTAAAGTTAATACAACTTTGGGTAGTTACTCTAGTTTTGGCTGAAACAGGTATAACCTTGGAAATATGAATCCAGGTTATAGCTGAAACTAACATACCCTGAGATTTATGGCTCAAGGTTATGGTTGGAACTAGTATAACTTTGAGTTTCGTGTCAAGGTTATAGTTGAGGTAAGTATAACTTCAAGTCGTATATGTTGAAGTTATAGTCGAGGTTACTATAACCTCGCATCCAGAGTTCATGTTATGGTTAGGGTTACTATAACATTGAATGGTTAAATGTTAAAGTTATAGCTGGAGTACTATAACATTGTATGGTTGATACTTGTTCACATGTTGTGTTGTGTTCAGTTATTAAATGACATTATGTTTGCATATATATTTGGTTACACTTGTTCATAAGATAAGTAAGATGGTCAATTACACTATCCTATGAGTTGAGTCGTGATGTTGTTCACGCATGTTGGTACAATAAGTTATACTGTGCATTTGTGGTTTGCTTGTTTTAATAGATGATGGTAGTATCAGTTATATACTATCGGAACAAACTAACGTGACCCGTCGATGCGGGATTTCTTTGGTCTATGTTCGAGGGGTAGCAGAGGCAGTGGTTATACGCTCTGTTCCCCGAGTGTCGTTCGGTTTACCAAGAGTATGGCCAGGTCTTAGACATATAAGCAGTGGTTATACGCTATACATAGTACCGTGGAGGCAGTGGTTATACGATCCACACCGATGGAGGCAGTAGGTATACGCTCCATCAGCTAAAGGCAGTGGTTATACGCTCTGGTACGTTAGAGGCAGTGGTTATACGCTCTAACGGGCGTTCGCTCTATTCGCTATGCTTTGTTGCTAGCTTTATGCCTTCTGTTGCTGTGGATTGTGTGTTACCGTGTTTGCTATGCATTAATGCTAGCTTTGTGCCTTAGGTTGTTGTGGGTCATTTGTCGCTACTAGTCTTGTAAGTGTTCATGGTCTAGTGGTTGCATATGGTCTAGGTTTGGATGTTTGCATCCGTCTAAGATTGATAAGTTTTGGAAAATTTTGTGTGGGGTTTCATGAGTATAGATGATCTCACATGTTTACTGTTTATGCCTTTCATTTGTTATTCATTACTGATTATATTGAATTGTTGTAAACATGATTGGGAGAGCATCTAATTACTCCCGACTGATTGTCGACCCCCATTCTCAGGTTGATCAGATTGTTGATGACTGGTTGATGTTGCTTGGGATGCATCGAGGGGCGAGACGAATAATAAATTAGGAGTTTGTTTTATGTTTTAAGAACCTTTGAATAATGTATTAGTTTGGTTTTGGATTTAGTAGTGAACCGGATTGGTCATGTGTTTCCGCCACCTTGACCCTTTTATTAGTGTTATACTCTGATATTTACTTTATATTACGTTTTTCCTTTGTTTTATAATCCGGGTGTTACAATTATACACAACCCAAAACACGTCAGTTTCAATAAATAAACATAAGACACGACACAATATGTAAATATGCAACATACTAAAGAAATGCGTAACATAAGACTATAAAACACCACAACGGTACCGGGACAGGCCCAGCCGTACCCACAACTACACTGGTGCCAGGGGCACGCCCATGCACCGTAACTCACACATAGGTACTTGGAACACGTCCGTGGTACCGGGCCCGGAAGCCAACCGGGTCCCCTATCAGGCATCATTGATGAACGTGTCATTGTACGCCCTCAAACACATTTATACCCAACTACTAGCATCGCAAGAAAGTCGGGGTCGAACCCAAAGGACGGAGGGTAATCGAATTGTTCAATCTAATTATAGTTGCACTAAGGGTTGTCACAATTGGTTGGGTTGAGATGGTTATCTAAACTACTAGGCATGTGAAACAAAGTAAGTAAATGAGAATGTAAACAATTGATTAAAGGTACTAGGGTGTCATGGGTTCATAAGGGATTCATGATGGTGATCATACAAACATGTTTACATAGTTGCAAGCAAATTATTGTTGTAGTGGAATCGAGTTAGTTTATGTCTTACGATTCATAGGAAGATTTGGGTCCCGGAGCCGAGTCGGTTAAGACTGTACAACACCTACAATTCGACTTACTTTCTTCCTATTCACTTCTATGCATGGTGTAACAAGATTCGAGTTAGTTTATATCTTACAAGTCTTGTTGAATAGATAAGAGATGTATATATGCAAGATTTCATAGTCAACCATTTTATCAAGCATAACATGTGCATAGGTTAACACTACAACAAGCATGCAGTCTTATGATAACATATTAGATTAAGTATGAATCTACCCCCATGTTATAGTTCCTCTAATCCCCCATTAACCCTAGCAAGAAGACTACTCACTCATGGTCATGGTAAACATGCTAATAAAGGCGTCAATCATATTAACAAGGTTAAGCATGGTGAATGAGTAAAGCAATAAGCAAAGGATAAAAGAGATTATACCAACTTAAGGATGATCCAAATATAAAGCAAAGAATAATAGAAGAGAACTTGATTGATTGATGAAGAGTTGTCAATTCTCCAATAATAACCCAATAATCTTCAATTACCTAATAATAAATCTTGAACAATGATTAAGGAACGATTAATGTGTAATTTGTGGAATAATTAAATGCTAATCTATTCTAATCTACTCCTAATGAAATCTTAATCTAAACTAAAGAAGCTCAATCTCCTGATTATTACAAATGGAGTATATATAGTGGTACATCATTAGGTTAAGCAAAGGTAGATTAGGAAATAATATGCTTAAGTGTCGAATAGAGCCTTGCATGTCCTAGGAGGAGCCCCACGACTGCCGATTGCGAAGACGATCTCCCTGCCAAAAAATCCGCTAGACCTGGGCTAAAAACAAGCGTCCTGAGCCTCAACCTGAGCGGGTTGAAATTGACCCGAGCGCGTTGAAGTATAACTCGAGCGGGTTGATCATGACCCGAGCGGGTTGAGCTGCAGAATCCTTTTTCTTGCTTTTATGCCTATGATGCTTCTATATACTCCTTATTTCTATCATCTTTGGTCATCATTCTTGCCTCCTCTTCATACTAGTCCATCTAAGATCATCAACAAGCTTCCGTATATGCGCGAGAAATGGGAATTCCGCCTCATTACCTTCTTTCCTACAAGACATAAAAAATGCACTAGGAAAGCAAATAGGAAGCAAATGACAAATAAAATGGTTATGAAATGCTATATTAGTATGTAAAATGAGCTTTAGTTAGGGGACTAAATGTGCGAAATTATGAGCCACATCAAATATCCCCAAACCGAACCTTTACTCGTCCCGAGTAAAGAGGTGACTAGAACTAAACCTTTATTTAAACTATCCTAATAATAGTATAACCGATGTGAGACAATTAGCGGGTCTCACTCTACCCCTTTAATTCACAACAAGACATCCATGAGGTAAGATGCCTTCTTGCAAGGCAAGGTGGGGCTTGCCAAAATGGCGATACTTCCAAGCATTAAGCACAGAAAACAAGTAATGGATGCATCTACAAAAGAATAGCCACTTTCCTCATCTAAGTGGCGGAAATCATCTAAAGGGGAAGCAGTCTAAGGGTACACATTCCATTGTAGATATCATTTCTCCAAGTTACTAAGTCTAAAAGGATACCAACAAATAACCTCCAAGTTGTGTCAAACTAGGGTACCTTTGTCCACAATCACTAAATGCTTTCGTCAAGAGTAGACTCCTTATGGTGTTAGAGAACACTGTAGGATCGCGGAATACCCCTCTTGCCTAGACAAGAAGAAGGGCCATCCTCTCTCCACCATGCAACAAAATAGGATCAATGGATAAAAGGGATCAAGATGGTAAGAGTTTCATGATGGTTGTTTTCTTTTGGGTTTATTTTTTCCCCCCATTTTTGTAGCTTTTCAACAATTTGAAGAACATTTCTTGCCATTTTTGATGTTTGGCATTTTGATACTTGGCAATTTCAATTTTTGCATTTTTTTGAACATTTTTCAAAGTAACCCCATTTTTAGTAAGGACACTTCTATTAAAGCATAAGAGTCTATTTTTGCTCCTCTTTTTCATTTGATGCAATTTGCAAACATTTGATTTTCATTTGGTACTTGAACTCAATTTGACATTTTTGTGCCCATTCCCTTTTTGCTGACAAAAATTGATGATAGAAGTGTAAGGACGGTTGCATGGTTTCAAAGGTCACCTTGGAATAAACGGTAGCCAAGGAGTTATCACACCACAAGGTACTCTTGACTAAGTCTTAGTCTATGGGACAAAAGATACCAGTATGGCACATCCTAGGGTGTCTTGAGGGTATTCTAACAAACAAAGTCTCAAGGAGAAAAATTATCTACAAGCGCCTTATATACACTTGTCAAGCTTCCCAAATAGGCATTTTCACAAAAAGTTTCTACCATGCAACTACATGCCATGATGCAACTAACATGTATACAACTCTAATGCATATGCTTCTATCAACTAAAATGCCATATAATCTAGATGCAACTCCTAACAACACATAGGTAGACAAACCGCAACAACAAAATACACCACATCCTCCTTGACATGTAAGCCCATCCTCCTCATATGGATAATGGAAATAAATGGAAGGGAAATAGAGATTAGAGCGATCATACCAAGTGGTCTTCACATTCCCTTGCCAATGCCTCAAAATATAGTGTTGTATCTATATGAGAAGAGAACAAAAACACAAGTATATACATCCTCCGTTTTTATATGATCTACCCATTTGTGAATATATGAGTGTAATATTTTAATAAAGTGGGTAGATCGTACGAAAACGGAGGAAGTACAATTCTACACTACTAAATTAAAGAACATGTTTTGGTTTTTCAAATTTTCAAATTTTTATGGATTTTGTTTTTTTTATGAAATTAAAGAACATATTTTTGGGATTTTTCAAAATTATTCAAAATTTTTTTTGGAATATAAATTCCCATCCCCCACTTTATTTTGGACATTGTACTCAATGTACATGTATGAGTAGGAATGAAAAATAAATACATGTTTTTTTGGATTTTTGAATTTATGGAAATAAATACAATGATATGAATGAATGCATGCTCTAACTAAATGCAATTCTATATGACATATATAACAAATGAATGCAATCTAAACTACACTAGA
Organism: Silene latifolia; assembly: GCF_048544455.1. Taxonomy (NCBI): domain Eukaryota; kingdom Viridiplantae; phylum Streptophyta; class Magnoliopsida; order Caryophyllales; family Caryophyllaceae; genus Silene; species Silene latifolia. The sequence goes on along the minus strand of NC_133532.1, from coordinate 74,241,762 downwards.
TGATGCATTCTCTCTATTAAGCTATGGTCACTTATGATCAAACCTCCCCAAACCGATTTAAGCACTATTTCTAGTGTAGGAGAAATGAGCTTGGGTCATTAGTGACTATGCATGAACTCAAGTCTATATGCAACTAATTACATGAATCATCTGAGATATATTATAATGCAAACTAATCTAATCATGTGAGATATATTACAATGCAACTATACATGAGATATAGGGAAAGAAAGGGTTCTTACAATCATGATATCAATCAAAGCCTCCATAATCGAGGCCATCATCATCATCTTCTTCTTCTTCTTCTTCTTCTTCTTCTTCTTCTTCTTCTTCTTCTTCTTCTTCTTCTTCTTCTTCTTCTTCTCCACTTTGATCATTTTCATTCATGCCTTGGTTTGGGAATACAAGACGGGGTTGCACCCAAGAAGGCCTAGGACCGTTAGGATCAATAAACCCTTGTTGAGCCATATGGTAGTATTGAGGGTAAAGGGCCAAATAGTTGTCTTCTTGCCCTTGGCGGATCCTAAAATCCATGTTGCTTATCATACCCATCAAAATATCCATGGCCGACGGCGGGGTGCCGGAAGGAGGAGGAGGAGGAGTGTAGGGTCAGTAGACATGGGGATAAGGTGGTATCCGCATAAGAAGGCCGAACACCATGAAAGAATGGCGGGATGCCAAGGTTTGGACCTTGGGATGGTGGTGGTGCAAAGGAAGGAGTAGGAGGCTCCTCCTCATGTCTCCTAGGAGGTGGAGCCACAATCCTCTCAATTGGGAGGAGGTAGCTCGGCATAGGTGCAAGGTAGCTCGACCTAGGCTCGGTAGGAGGAAGTTCCCAAAGAGGAAGGGTGAATGTAGTGCTTCCCTTGGTGTACCAATCAATGCTTCTCGAATCACTATACTTGCACCATTTGTGATGCCTAAAGAAAGCCTTCTCATCAATCAAAGTATCCCCGGGTAGAGCTATATACCTCATCATCATTAAACCCCGGACACAACACATTGGCCATCCTAGTCACAAGTCCACCCATCACAATTCTCTTGGACTTAGTCTTACCCCTTGCTAGATCTCGGAACCGAACAAGTAACTCAAGTGCGGGATTAAAGTTGTATTTTGGCAATCCTTGGACATTCAAATAAGACTCAAGAAAAATCATGTCAAGTTGACGAACACACCACGCGTCACTCCGGCCATTGATAGTCCCCGCAATAAATTGATGCCACACTCTAATGACCGGATGATGAATCTAGAAAGCATGACACCTCCTAAAACCATGTAATTCCAACCCGGTAATCGCTCTCCACAAGTGTGACTTCGTGAACCCTACGGGTTTCTCAAGGTCGGTCTCGGGTATCACAAGTCCAAAAATTTCACCAAAAGTACCCAAATGTATTTGGTGGGTCTCATTGCACAACCTAAATTCCATACACACCCCATATCTTTCTCCTTCAAACACTTTGAGACTACACAAGAATTCCAATGTGAGGCTAAGATATATTACCTCATGCATATTAAACATCGTCTCAAGACCCATTCCTTTAAAGAAAGACTCGGTTTGACTCTCAATACCAAGTTTGTCCAAAATATTACGACAAATGAAACGAGTAGGCTCAAATTCCATACCTAGTAGTTTCACAAATCCTCTCCTATGCTCATCTTTGATGAATACTACTTCCGCGAAGTCCCCAAGTTGCTCCATTTCCGGTACTAGTTCCTCTTCTTGCATTTGGAACTCCGGTGGTGCATTAGAACTACTTCCTTTACTTCTCTTTGTTCCTTTAGAAGTAGTAGTCTTACTCTTGCTGTAACACCCCCATACTCCAAGTGCCTTACCAGGACCACTTAAAGCATGAGAATGCTACCATCTCGGTCACCCGAGGCAATGTATATCAAATGAACAATAAAGAAACGTACTTAGATAAATAAGTTTAAAGTGATAAAAATCCAAATCCAAAAACTAATGAAGTAAATACAACTGTTTTTCAAAACTGTCAAACAAACTGAAATAAACCGAGTTCATGACACAGCGGAAGACTCTAGTGACTCATGTTATGACTCCATCCCAGCTATCCCTCGCGCGAGCTATCTCATACCTGCTCAATATCACCACCGTTTTTAAAACAATTAAACGGGGTCAGTACTGATTACACAAACGATACAACAAAAGTAATACAACAATCCAATCCAACCAAACCAATCTCCAACAAATCACCACACACCTGACTACACACTAAAGTGTGCAGTCCTGCCAGAATACTCATCACAACAAGTATTCCACACCGCCAGTGGGGGACCGCAACCGTTCCCACCTAAGCCCCGCTCATCTCATCCGAGCGATAAACCCAAGTTCCTAAATGTGCGCATCCCTTCTGTGGCGGGTTCCACAGAAGGCGAATCAAGGGCGTGAAGCCACTCCCGTAAGTGACTCTACTCAGCCGAGGATGCACCTCGCAAACCACAGACAATTATACAACAACCACATTATACAATCAACAATCACCAATTCCAAATCCGATATGATATAAACCAACAAAAACGAATCAATCATCCACAAAGCCATGTAAACAATACTGAGTAGGGAAACCCTACCTGGAATAGCAATCACACGACCGTCACAGCAACTAATTAATACCGTTCCTCTACGAATCCTCCTCCTATAACACATATACATACAATTACCACCTAATCATCATAACACACCCAAATCTCCCAAATCTACCCAATTAGGGTTTTAAAAAAACTTATCAAAACATTATAAAAATTATACAAGAACCTTACCCTCGACACGACGATCACAACAGCGTAAAGAACAAGATAATCCGACGATCCTAGCCTTGGGATTTGTTAACAACGCGAAGAAAAAGAACTACGTAACTCCTCTTTTTATTTGAAAGGTTTTAGAAAGGTTAAAAAGTGATTAGGAAGAATGACGGAAACCTTTTATATTAATAACGCGTTATTAAAAGAACCCGGCTAAATCAACCCGTAAGACTCACTTACTCGATCGAGTGCCCCTTACTCGATCGAGTGTCACACGTACTCGATCGAGTACCCATCAGGTCAGCTACTGTTTTGCGTAAAAACATACTTACTCGACAGAGTAAATCCCACTCGATAGAGTACCTACAGACATAGAAAACCGTAGTATTACAGTCTTCCCTCCTTAAAAAGAACTTCAACCCCTAAGTTCTACCCATACACAAAAACAAAACATACTATCTCAACTATGACACAACAACATAACCAAAAACTCAAAACAAAACTCAAAACAATACTCCCTACCAACACTCAACCCGACCCAAAGAAACTACTAATTGTACTAAAACCAACATAAAGCATACAAAAACCTTATGCGACCATCTCCTACCCCCTAAAAGAAACATGGTTACGTCCCCGTAACCACACATACCTGATCAAAAAGAGACGGATACCGCTCCCTCATAGCCTCCTCCGCCTCCCAAGTAGCCTCCTCAACCTCACGGTTAGACCAAAGAACCTTAAGCAACACCGTTTCCACATGTCTAGTTTTACGAACCTTGTGATCAAGAATCTGTTTTGGCACCTCAAGATAAGACAAAGACTCATCCAACTCTATGTTCTCCACCTCTAACACATGTGAAGGATCGCTCACATACTTCTGCCACTGAGACACATGAAACACATTGTGTACTCTATCCAAAGCCGCTGGCAACGCTAACCGATAAGCAACCTCACCCACACAATCCAAAATCTCATATGGTCCGATAAACTTCTGGCTCAGCTTCCCTTTCTTATCAAAACTCATGACCCCACGCATAGAAGTCACTTTCAAAACGACCTTGTCCCCAACCTGAAACTCTATGTCACGACGGTGTAAATCTGCATAGCTCTTTTGTCGATCCTGGGCCGCTTTCATCTTTTGTCTGATCAGCTTAACCTGTTCTACCATCTCTTGTACCATCTGTGGTCCTAAAACCACTGCCTCAGCTCTTTCATCCCAGCAAATCAGACTCATACACCTCCTCCCATACAAAGCCTCGAACGGTGCCATCCCAATACTTGTGTGATAGCTGTTGTTATAAGAAAACTCAATAAGGTCCAATCTATCCTCCCAGCTACCACCAAAATCCATCACACAAGCTCGCCGCATATCCTCTAAAGTCTTGATGGTCTTCTCTGTCTGGCCATCTGTTGCAGGATGAAATGCAGTACTCATCTTCAAAGTAGTTCCCATCAACTCCAGCAACTCTCTTCAAAACCGTGATATGAATATCGCATCTCTATCTGACACTATATCCTTGGGCACCCCATGAAAACGAACCACATGCCTCCTGTAAGACAAAGCTAACTGTATCTTGGTCCAATTATCTTTCATCGGCACAAAGTGAGCTGACTTGGTCAAACGATGAACTATTACCCATATCATGTTATTACCTTGTTGACTCCTCGACAAACCCACTATAAAATACATAGATATGGGCTCCCATTTCCACTTTCGTACCTCAAGAGACTGAATCTTACCTTGTGGTCGTCGCTGCTCTCCCTTAACCCTCTGACATGTCTAATATTGACCCACAAACTCAGCTATTTCCTTCTTCATCCCAGGCCACTAGAAAGTCTTCTTCAAATCTTTATATAACTTGTCACCGCCTGGATGTACCGAATATGGTGTGCAATGAGCCTCTGTCATGATCATCTTCCTCAATTCCTCATCATTGGGTACACATCACCTGCCATCAAATCTCACACTGCCATCTATATGAATAAAGAACCTAGACACTGTCCCCTTCTCTACTCCATCTCTCCACTCCTCAATCTTAGGATCCAAAGCTTATTTACTGCGAATGTCCTTATAAAGATCTGACCCCACTGTTAAGTCCCCTCGAGCATCCCGTTGCTGTATCATATGTATCCCCATCTTCCCCACCTCATCTCTCAGCCTCATCAAAGACATAGCTGTGCATAGAGAATACACACTCTTCCTGCTCAGCGCATCAACAACCACGTTTGCCTTCCCTTTATGGTATATGATATCCATGTCATAATCCCCAATCAGCTCCATCCACCTCCTCCGTCTCATGTTCAGCTCATTTTGAGTGAAGATGTACTTGAGACTCTTGTGATCTGAAAACACCTTAAAGGTTGCCCCATAAAGATAGTGCCTCCAAATCTTGAGAGCAAACACAACTGCACCCAACTCCAGATCATGTGTCGGATAGTTCTCATCATAAGGCTTCAATTGCCTAGAAGTATAAGCAATTACTTTCCCGTTCTGCATCAACACAAATCCCAAACCATTCTTTGAAGCATCTGTATATACCTCAAAGTTCTCATACCCTTCAGGTAATGCTAAGATTGGAGCTGTGGTCAAACACTCCTTTAATGTTTGGAACGTCGTCTCACAACTTTCATCCCAACGGAACCTGTTCTCTTTCCTCATCAATGGTGTCATAGGTCTGGCTATCTTGGAAAAGTCTTTCACAAACCAACGATAGTACCCTGCTAAACCCAGGAAACTTCTGATCTCTGCCACATTCTTCGGTGCTTCCCACCGAGTGACTGCCTCTATCTTTGCCGGATCCACAACTACACCCTTCTTTGAAATCACATGCCCCAGAAAGGCAACCTCCTCGAGCCAGAACTCACACTTAGACAACTTTGCATATAGCTGATTGTCACGCAAAGTTTGCAACACTAACCTCAAGTGCTCCTCATGCTCCTCCTTAGTCTTAGAATAGACTAAGATATCATCGATAAAGACCACCACAAATCGATCCAAAAACTAACTGAAGACCCGGTTCATCAAATTCATAAATACTGCAGGTGGATTAGACAACCCAAACGGCATCACAACATACTCATAGTGACCATACCTCGATGTAGAAGCTATCTTCGGTATGTCCTCATCCCGAATCTTTACCTAATGATAATCCGACCTCAAATCAATCTTAGAAAAGACTGCTGCCCCGTTCAACTGATCAAACAAATCATCTATCCTTATAAAAATATACTTGTTCTTCACTATAACCCTATTCAGCTCTCTGTAATCGATGCATAGCCTCAAACTCCCATCTTTCTTTTTCACAAATAAAACTAGTGCTCCCCACGATGATACACTAGGTCTAATGTATCCCTTATCAATCAAATCATCCAGTTGTTTCTTCAGCTCCTCCAACTCCTTAGGACCCATGCGGTACGGGGCCTTAGAGATTGGTCCCGTCCCTGGTTTCAACTCCACACTGAAATCTATCTCTCTATTTGGTGGTAAACCTGGTATCTCCTCTGGAAAGACATCTGGAAACTCTCCCACCACTGGTATCTGATCAACTGTCCAACTCACTATACTATGGTCTCTCACATGGCATAAGATCAACGGACACCCCTTCCTCAGATAAGACTTCAATGTCACCGCTGCAATCAACTTGACTTTGGGTTTGACAACAAACCCACGATAAGACACACTAATTCCCTTAGGACCTCTCAAAGAGACTCTCTTTTGGTGACAGTCTATTGTAGCCTTGTACTTACCCAACCAGTCCATACTAACTATCATCTCAAAACCATCCAAAGGAAACTCTTACAAGTCCACTGGTAGGTTAACCTGCCTAACTATCATAAATACACCCCTATACAACCTCCCACAAGATACAGACTAACCCGACGGTACAAAAACTTCCTCTTTTACAGACTCAAAACATCTCAAACCCAAAAGCTTAGCATGACTCGATGATACAAAAGACTGTGACGCCCCCGAATCAAACAAAATAAAGGTAAAGACTCCATTAACAAGAAAAGTACCCGTAATTACGTGAGCATCATCCTCAGCTGCTTTCTTCTCCATCATGAACAACTTACCACAAGTCTTCTGTCTACCTCCCTGGACAGTACTAGCAGAAGTAGACGACTTAGCAGCCGACCCCAACCCCTGGTTGTTATTCGCTGCTGGTCTCTGATATGAATTACCGCCATTGCGGTTAGCCCCACCGTTGTTGTTGTTCTGACCACCCTGATTATCCCACGACCCAGCCGGCCTGTTACTAGTATAGCTCTGAGATGGACCCTGAGAGAAACTTCTATGTGATGGTCTCTAGAAACCCCTGCCCACAGCATTGGTACACTCATGTCTCTTGTGGCCCACACCACCACAGTTAAAGCAAGATAAACCCCAGCTGCTACTGCCACCATCACGGCTACGCCCATAAGAAGCTCCACCACTGAACCCCGATCCCGAAGAGTCAGCTCTTACCTGATTATGGCCGCCCCTCTTGTAACTAGGCTGTCCACCACCCTTACTCTCAGCCTTCCTCTTCTCAGAAGCTCTCTCCCTATTCTCCTTAGCCATCTCTACCAACCTCTCAGCTCTCCCGGCACGATCATACACCTCCTTAACATCAGTAAGGACTCCTACCGGTATCTTCTCCATAATCTTGGGTGTCAAACCTTTCTCAAACCCTAATGCCAAGTTCTCCTGATTCAGCCCCATATCCTCTGCAGACCTAGACTTCTCGTTGAACTTGTGATATACTCAACCACTGTCATATCAGAAGTCATTTTGTAGTTATCAAACTCCTATCTCAACTTACTACGCACATACTCCGGCACAAACTCGCATCGCATAGCGCTCTTAAACTCACCCCAAGGTATATCAGACATCCCCTGTTTCACATATAGGTCCAAAGCACTCTCTCAAACCTTATCACACCACTCTCCAGCCGCATCCCTCAAGTAGAATGCAGCTTGTTCCACTCTAAAATCCTCAGGGCAATGAATCACATTAAGTATATTTTCCATCTCTCTGTGCCAATTATCAAGCAATATTGGCGCACCTGTGCCCATGTACTCTTTTGGGTTAAACCTTGCAATGTTTATACTCATCTTGGCGAAATCCACACCCGCCTCTTTGTCTTTGTCGAACTTCTTTAGAGCATCAATGAGAGCATCTTGATGCTCTAACATCTTAACTATCTCATCGATACTCATGTTCTCAGCCCTAGCATACAACGCGTTTCTCTTTGGCGGGATCTTGAAACTATATAAGAGAAAGGAAAACATAAACACACATCCCATATCTCAAACATGCATATGACCTGTGCAGAACCTACTCGATCGAGTAACACAACCCACTCGATCGAGTTGCCCACTTACTCGATCGAGTGCCTCGACTCCAGAACCTGACCAGAATACATCCAAAACGTCACTCGATCGAGCCACATACGTACTCGATCGAGCTGACCCCACTCGATCGAGTGCCCCTACCTACTCGGTCGAGTGCCAAAAACAGTACACTGTCCAGAAACGAAGAGCACCCCACTCGATCGAGTGACACCCACTCGATCGAGTCACTCACCTATTCGATAGAGTGCCCCCCACTCGATCGAGTCATGCTGACTCGTATACTACATGCATGCGTATCTCAACACTTTCCAACCAACTATATATATATATATATATATATATATATATATATATATATATATATATATATATATATATATATAACGACAAACACACATATATACGTAACAAACAACACCCTATTTCACATATTTCTAATAAGCCACATTATAAACCACCACTCATCATACGATTTCATTATTCAATCAACATACACATTCTATTACTCATCATCTTTCACCACAAGATCCCCTATCCTCCACATGCATTCATCCACCGATCCACACAACACATTTCTACATAAACATGCAACATACTTAAATTAACACATAACGATCCCAAGACACACCCCATAGTGACCAGTCCAAAGTTGTAGGGCGAGATCGCGACTTTAGGAAGTTTCCCAAGTCTTTGCATTAGCTCCTAACAACTCCTACCCGAATTAATTTTATTTTGACTCCCTAAGTTCATTGGGTTCATTAGTTACAGGTTCCAAAACCGTCTCTCTGATACCACTTTGTAACACCCCCATACTTCAAGTACCTTACCAAGACCACTTAAAGCGTGAGAATGCTACCATCTCGGTCACCTGAGGCAATGTATGTCAAATGGACAATAAAGAAACGTACTTAGATAGATAAGTTTAAAGTGATACAAATCCAAATCCCAAAACTGATGAAGTAAATACAACTGTTTCTCAAAACTGTCAAACCAATTGAAATAAACTGAGTTCATGACACAGCGGAAGACTCTAGTGACTCATGTGATGACTCCATCCCAGCTATCCCTCGCGCAAGCCATCTCATACCTGCTCACCATCCCCGAATGGATCACCACAGTTTTTAAAACAATGAAACGGGGTCAGTACTGATTACACAAATGATACAACAAAAGTAATACAACAATCCAATCCAACCAAACCAATCTCCAACAAAACACGACACACCTGACTACACACTCAAGTGTGTAGTCCTGCCAGAATACTAATCGCAACAAGTATTCCACACCGCAAGTGGGGGACCGCAGCCGTTCCCACCTAAGCCCCGCTCATCTCATCTGAGCGATAAACTCAAGTTCCTTAATGTGCACATCCCTTATGTGGCGGGTTCCACAGAAGACGGATCAAGGGCGTGAAGCAACTCTCGCAAATGACTCCACTCAGCCGAGGACACAGCTCGCAAACCACAGACAATTATACAACAACCACATTATACAATCAACAATCACCAATTCCAAATCCGATATCATATAAACCAACAACAACTAACCAATCATCCACAAAGCCATGTAAAAAATACAGAGTAGGGAAACCCTACCTGGAATAGCAATCACACGACCGTCACAGCAGCTAATCAATACCGTTCATCTACGAATCCTTCTCTTATAACACATATACATACAATTACAACCTAATCATCATAACACACCAAATCCCCCAAATCTACCCAATTAGGGTTTAAAACAAACTTATCAAAACATTATAAAAATTATACAAGAAGCTTACCCTCGACACAACGATCACAACGGCTTAAAGAACAAGATAATCCGACGATCCTAGCCTTGGGATTTGTTAACAACGCGAAGAAAACGAACTACGTAACTCATCTTTTTGTTTGAAAGGTTTTAGAAAGGTTAAAAAGTGATTAGGAAGAATGACGGAAACCTTCTATATTAATTACGCGTTATTAACAAAACCCGACTAAATCAACCCGTAAGACTCACTTACTCGATCGAGCAAGTGACTTACTCGATCGAGTGTCACACGTACTCGATCGAGTACCCATCAGGTCAGCTACTGTTTTGCGTAAATACATACTTACTCGACAGATTAAGTCCCACTCGATAGAGTACCTACAGACATAGAAAACCGTATTATTATACATGCCCCAAAAACTCACTGTTGTTGTAATACTACGGTTTTCTATGTCTATGGGTACTCTATTGAGTGGGGCATACTCTGTCGTGTATGTATGTTTGGTTTTCAAAATAGTGTTCTGCTGACGGGTGCTTGATCGAGTAAGTGGGTTACTCGATCGAGTAAGAGGCACTCGATCGAGTAGGTGGCGTACTCGATTGAGTAAGTTAGTTTTTATGAGTATTTGGTCGGGTTTTGATAGCAACGTGAGATTTGTATATAAAGGATTTCTACCAGTTTCTTTTTACTTTTACATCATTCTAAGTTTCACAAAAGAGAAAACAAGGTTACGTGACTCTCCTCTCTCACATTGCTATCAAATCCTAAAGGCTTAAGGTGTCGGATCGCCATGTTCTTTATGCCGTTGAGTTCGTCGAGTCGTGGGTAAGCTTCTTGTATAATTATTATAGCATTTCGTTGAGTTTGGTTAAAACCCTAATTGTGTAGTTTTGGGTGTATTTTGTGGTTTTGGTGGTAATTGTATGTATATGTGTTATAGGAGGATGATTCGTAGAGGAACGTTATTGATTAGTTGCTGTGACGGTCTTGTGGTTGCTATTTCAGGTAGGGTTTTCCTACTCAGTATTGATTACATGGTATTGTTGGTAGTTGATTGGCTGTTGTTATATATCGTATTGGTATTAGATTCTGAATTGGTGATTGTTGGTAGTATAATGTGATTATCGTATAACTGTCCGTGGTTTACGAGGTGCGTCTTCGGCTGAGTGGAGTCACTTGCGGGAGTGGCTTCACGCCCTTAATTCACCTTCTATGGAACTCGTCACAGAAGGGATGTGCACATTAAGGAACATGGGTTTATCGCTCGGATGAGATGAGCGGGGCTTAGGTGGGAACGGCTGCGGTCCCCCACTGGCGGTGTGGAACACTTGTTGCGATGCGTATTCTGGTAGGGCTACACACTCTAGTGTGTAGTCAGGTGTGTGGTGATGTGATGGAGTTTGGGTTGATTAAATTGGTTGTGGTATTGTTTTATTGAAGCTGTTTCTTTTGTGTAACCAGTACTGAACCCGTTTAAATGTTTTAAAAACTGTGGTGATCCATTCGGGGGTGGTGAGTAGTTGTCTAGCAGGTATACTATGGATGCGCGCGGGATTAGCTGGCGATGGAGTTGCCACGAGTCTGATAGTAGACTTTCGCTGAGTTGTCTTTATACTTTTGTTACTTCAGTTGTAGTTTGGTTGTAGAACAGTTGTACTTAACTTTACAGTTTGTTTTGTTATGTAATCAATTAAACTTATTTGTTAAAGTACGTTCTTTTTTGGTCTATTTGATATACATTGCCCGGGTAACCGAGATGGTAGCATTCTCATGCTTTAAGTGGTCCTCGTAAGGCACTTGGAGTATAGGGGTGTTACAAAGTGGTATCAGAGCGACGATTTTGGAACCTGTAACTAATGAACACAATGAATCTAGAGAGTCAAAATAAAATGAACCCGGGTAGGAGTTGTTAGGAGCTAATGCAAAGACTTGGGAGACGTCCTAAAGTCGCGAACTCGCCCTACAACTTTAAACCGGTCACTATGGGGTGTCATGGGATCGCTATGTGTTTACTAATGTTCTATTGCGTATGTTGGATGATGTGTTCTATAGAAATGTTGGAAAATGATTGTGGTGGAATGGGGAATGTGGTAAATGATAAAGTGTTGTGAATAAGCATGTTGCATGATAGTTGGTTTACAGTGCTGTTTGGAATTGTTCTTTTACGATTCTAACGATAGGTCACACGCCCAAAATGACCAAGAAATGAGTGAGATATGACCGTTTTACGAACACTACGCCAAATCTGGCAATCAATAAGGAGCGTATCACAACGGTTTAATGCATTTAATAACGACACTTAGATTACCGTTTTCCAAATATTGGCGCAAACCTAGACCGCGCTAATAGGAATTACGGTTTCCCTCGAAAACCGTTGTTATTATAATTTGACAACGGCTGATTAACAAACCGTTGTCAAAAGCTTTTAACGGTTTCCAAAAACTCGTTATAGAATCATTCTTATCAACGATTGTTAGAAAACCGTTACCAGTTTAAGATATTGGCATTTTGAAAACCGTTACTAAGTTAACACAAGCAACGGTTTTGTTACCCGTTGTTATGTTATTGCTACGGATCTTTTGTAACCGTTATTATTATCTATTATGAGATAACGGTGTTTCAATTCAACCGTTGTCAGTATTTGATTAGATTTTTCAATTTGATTACAGAATGCAAAACTGAACTTTAATAAATATTCAATTTGACCAATAATATTATTATTCAATTTGACCAAAATAATTCTATAAATACGTCTTCATAATTTTTTAGGTCAAATTCTAAATTATCAAACATTTACTCTCTAATTTCTTTCTAAATATCTCTCTAAAAAAATATGGCTGGTGAGCTACAATCACGTTCTCGTTACGCATAGCCTTTTACTTGCATTCTCCATAATCTCCCGGTTCATTATGGTGTGAATGGAAAGGGTTTAAACCCTAATTTTGGGTGGTTGACGGAAATGCTTCATAACTCCGGTTTCACCGCGGTTAAAAAAGTGTACCCTGTGTCTACAAACAAGCAAGGTTTTGCAGGCTTCGCTTTTATCGTGTTTGATAAAGCCAACTGCCATGATAGTTTTCGTTAGGCAAGAAAATTAGGGGCTAGATTTGCGGGGAAAGAGGACTTTTATTCGGATGATAAACAACAAGGCCCTTTATCTATGGGTTGCGACCCATCTTGATCATCATCTGCTGAACCGTGCCTATGTCATGGGAGAGAGAGGCCATTCCACCTGCGCTTCCCGGTGATAATGAAGGGCGAATCTACGACTTGCTCTATATCGAAATTCATAAGGAGTATCCTAATACTTCATCAGATTCTAATAATTAAGTCTTTAATTATTATCTGGCATTGTAAGTTGTATTTGGATTATGGTGGTGGTTTGAATTAAAGTTTAATTATTTATGTTTTTTGTTACGTTTTTTTGTTACCCCATCCTCTGGAATTCAGAGACAATATCACCACAAAATATCAAACTTTTATTATAATGACTTAGGTTTTTAGGAGTACATTAAAATATCAAGCTAAAGAAAAAAAATCGTGTAAAACAAGCGTTGACAAACGTGAAAAAGCAAATGTGTAGTGTGGAGTTGAATGGAGGGAGTATGTTTTTTGTTACCCCATCCTCTAGAATTCAGAGACAATATCACCATATATGTCTCTTTCACCTTCATCCCAATCCACACACTCGTTTTCCCATTGTAACAACACTGTCCCCTGCTCGGCAATGCGACCTTGGCGGTGCAAAATCGGAAGTAGTAGGAGACGGTCAGATTCATTCGCAACCCATAAATATGGGCCTACCCGCTGTTCATCCTGATCAAACCCGAGTCTCGAAGAATCATTGTTATAGAATGCCCGCTCAAGTTTGCGAGCCTGACGAAAACATTCCCGCTCCTCACCCACGCCAAACTCGATGAGGGCACACCGCCCGAAGCCATAATGCGCATCATTGTCCGGGTAGATAATTTGAACCAAATTCAATCCGGCTAACCGAATCAAACCTATTAACCAGTCAAGGCTATACGAGAGTATAGCCTTTCCATGCCCGTCCTCTGTATACGGGAGATTGTGAATGATGCACGTAAAGGGTTTAGCGGACATAAATCTACATGGGGGTCCTACAAGAGGTTCATATGATGCTTCATCATCATCATCAGCAGATGAATAATATGAATCACTGTAAGTTGATTAACTTGACGACATAATCGATGTGGAAAATTAATGGAGGACTTAACAAGTTAAGAATTGGAAAGTGCAAACTGTACAAGTTAAGATTGTGAAAATTATAATTCTACTTATAATGAGTATGGGTTGTATTGGAAAGGGTATAATAAGATAGTAAGAATGGGAACCGGTATAATAATAAGATAAGAATTAGAAACTTAACAAGTTAAGAATTGGAAAGTGGAAACGGTAAAAGCTAAATAAGAATCGGTCCAATTACTTAAGAAGAAACACAACGGTTATAAAAAAACCGTTGTCCAATTAGTAAAAACACAACGGTCCAATTACTTAAGAAGACTAATACATGCCTTATAATTTTTACTTTTTCTGATTCAAAGTTGCAGTATTGCGTGTTTGACCATATGTATAACATAAAATGATAACGGTTCTTTGTTAAGCCGTTATCATATTTCACATATCAACAACAGTTGGACAGAATCTGTTTTATAAAAAATTGTTTAATTATCTGTGATTTTCTAGTGTTTGTGATTTGACTAATGCATGCCCTGTAATTTTTACTTTTTCTGATTCAAAGTTGCAGTATTGATTCTTTGACCGTATGTATAACACAAAAGATAACGATTCTTTGTTAAGCCGTTATCATATTTCATATATCAACAACGGTTTTTTGTAAATCCGTTGTCATATTACACTAATAAACAACGGTTTTTCTTATAACCGTTTTAAATACAGATCCAAAACTGAAAAGTTTGTGGTTTTACCAATGCTTGACCTATTATTATTGGCTGTTTAACCATTATTCACCTCATGGATGCATGCACAATTAATACAAGTTTGAATGTAACGTATGGATGAAACTAATCTAATTAATTATAGCTTTATTATACTATAAATAGCATCACATTTGCAGTAACAATAAGAATCACTTTATTATTACTAACCTTTCTACTTTACTTTTTTAATAATCTACATATACATACATATCATAATTAAAAGAATGTCGTCGTCTTCATCATCCGCAGTCGCACGTCCTCAGCAATCGGTAACCCACTATATCAACCCGATTACGTGCATAATTCACAATCTCCCAGTCATACGCGATGCTGCTGGGAATCCAGCTTCTAAGTCTCTTATCCCATTGAGGGACATCCTCATTGAGAATGGGTTTTCAAATGTTAGGGCAATCTACCCGGCTTGGAATTCTGGTCGTGGGTTTCTTGGATATGCTCTGATCCTGTTTCGAGGGGATGGTCTTGCCGATTTTCGCCAAGCAAAACTACTCGCTGCAAGGTATGCATCACGTGACCATCAAAGGGGCAAAAGTGACTATTATAACGACCACCCTAGGGATCTTTATGTTCACCCTGGGCCTCACTTATGGGTTGCCACCGCTGAGGACGCTCATCTGATGAGAAGAATTATTCCGTACAATTTTATTAATGTACCGAAATCATGGGAAGACGAAGAAGTGCCTTATTTTGATCCCCGTCTTGATGCCGATGTAGTACGCATGATTTATAATCATGTTTATCCTCAGTACCCACCTCCTAGTCAAACTCCTGTTAGGGTGTTTGATTAATGTACTAATTAGTTAGCTGTTTGTTTTTGTGGTTTTTTTTATTTTTTATTGTGTTTCTTTTTTTCCCTTGTTGTACTGTTTTTTTTATTTCGCCATTGTATAATATGCTCGTTTTATTATATAGTTCTACTCTTTATTACATCTATCTTGAATATAAACACCTCTAAAAATGACACGGTAGTGCATAAAAAACCGTGTTAGATCATAAACACCTCTAAAAATAAATGGAAATTCGATGATATTAATAAGATAATTACAATAGTCCTTATAAGAACCGTGTTAAATTATGCAATTGCTGAATAACATTATTTTAAATAACCTTCTTTCTTTCTTTATTTCTTCATTTCTTTCTCTCTCTCAAAATCCGGGAACAAAGTTTCTTACTTGCAAATTCGATAATCCCGAGACTAAAATGCGTGGATGCAATTACTTCAAGTGGGTTGATGAACCAATGACTGAGTGGCAGAGGAAGGTTATAAACAGGTTAGTGAATGAGAAAAAGAGCATGGATATCGAGATTACTCAAGTGAGAAGTATACTATATCAATTTGAAGAATCGAAGCGGGGAAATGACAGTGAAATATTAAAGGCAAAAGAAGAATGCAAGAAGTTAACCATGGATATCGTAGAACTCAAAAATAATGGGGCATGGCTTAAGTTAATTGTCAAATTTCTTCTTCTAGTTGTTATTTACCTAGTTTATTATGTATGGTGGTAGTTTGTACTCTTTATGTGTAAACTTGTAATCCTTTAAATTAATGGAAATATAAGCAAGATTTTCTAAGAAACATATATTGTAATTAGCTGGCATATACCAAATGATGCTTTATTTCTTGGCGGTAAAATCAAACACAATGAAATATAATATAAAACGGTTATACCC
This sequence comes from Silene latifolia, assembly GCF_048544455.1. NCBI lineage: Eukaryota > Viridiplantae > Streptophyta > Magnoliopsida > Caryophyllales > Caryophyllaceae > Silene > Silene latifolia. The sequence goes on along the minus strand of NC_133532.1, from coordinate 74,225,264 downwards.
AAACCGTTGTTAAGGACGATACTGATTATAAGGGTTCGTGCCGTTGTTATGTATATAAAAATGATGCTTTATTTCTTGGCGGGAAAATCAAACAACATGAAAATATTACAGACAACGGTTATTTATGACCCGTTGTAAATAGTACGAATCAATTACGGTTTCAAACAAAGTCGTAGTCTGTTTGGAAACAAAATATAACGGTTTTTCTTATACCGTGCTTATTACTTTCCAATAAACAAGGTCTTGCAAGAAGTGTTGTATTATTCACACATATATATTCTGAGCTTCCCCTTCCCCACATAATATTCTCAAACATTGAGCTTCCCCTCTACCACCAGCCTACCCATCGCCGTCGCAGTCATCGTCATCGTCATCATCGCCATTGCCGCCGCCAGATCAATCCGGATTCTCCTCTTTAAAGAAGTAATAAACCCTCCTCTCGGTAGATTTGTTTGTTTTTATAAGTATGCATTGTTATTATTTGTTTATTAATTTCTGCTTTAGATATGGTCCAAAAGCGCAAAAGAAACGATGGAAATGCGTCAGGCGACGACTCAGGTGATGAGAATAATTTGCAACACACTTCGGGTCGAATGCACCACAGGGTTTCCCTAGAAGCAATAAATTCAAAGATACCTAATCCTTTACAATGGGATAAAGATACGGGGCTGCCATATGTGAGTATGCCGGGTATTTTGCGAGTTGAATTGGTTGTTGTGTAAGACAATATGTGCCTCTTGGTACGCCCCGTATCTGTGGACTGAGTCAAATACGGAACACCATGCTAATAAACATAATAAAGGTATGTATATACAATAATAAATGTTTTAGCTGAAATTAAGTTACTACTCGATATGTGTATTAGCCGAAACACTTGTACCAACTATGCTCATCATATATGCAGTTAGCTTACGTTGTCCCCGAAAAGTATGATAAGTACGTAAAAACAAAGACAGGAGAAGCCCTCAGTTCTTGGAAGTTAAAGATGGCTGAGAACCACTTGTTCAACAAGGAAACCGGGGAGATGAACAAGAACCCACCAACAAAGAAGTATCCGTATGTCTGTCAAGACCATTGGGATAGCTATATCGCTTATAGGCAGTCTGACAAGTTTAAGGTAACTTAATAATAATAAGTAAAGAAGTATACTTAGTTTAGTGTTTGGTCATGCTTACGTTTCTTGATACAATTTATTTGATGAAGGCTATGAGTGAGAGGAACAAGGCGAACATTTCAAAGAAAAAGACCGTCTTTTACGGCTCCCGAGGTGGTTATAGATTTATTAAGAAGAAACTTGTAAGTACTACATAATTCTTATAGTATTAGACTATTAGGTGTTTTAATCGGATGTTATATATGTTCATCGTAATCATACATATTTTGAGAGGATATCAATGTGATTAATGAATTGTAGGCAAAGCTTAAAAAATTCAGTCGTCACGACGCTTAGGTGGAAGGTCACACTCCTAAGAATGGAAAGACGGAAACTGAATATGATAAGGACATCAAAGAGAAAATTGTAAGTTTGAATAAATATGTCACTCCTACCACTGGTAGTCGGAGTTATATATTTGTGTGTTTCTTAATGGTTTTTTGTGTATGTAGAGGATCTGTGAGAAGGAGGTAGAGGAAGGAAAATGGAAGCCTGAAGGACATGATGAGATTCTTACTAGGGCAATCGGCAAAGCAGAGCATCCAGGTCGTGTGAGAGGGGTATCTGTTGGAATATGTGTCCTCCGACAATAATGCGATCACGACTGTTGATCATGATGATCACATGCTTAAGTCTCATTATAAAGAATACAATTGGGAAGTAATTTTTACTGTCAACTGATCAACATATATCGGTAATGATTGGCTGACTAGAGTTTGACATTACTGTCGTGCGACGGTGGTGATCAGTTGATCCCCTAGGTCATACCTATAGGGCAACACTCTTAATTGATCATTTAATTAATCGTATAACGTTACGAGTTAATTAAATTACTTGAAAATTGACGGACGATTTTGGAAGTAAAATTTACGTATCACATTGGAATTGATTAAATGAGATACGGTCTGAGTAATCGAATCGTATCATTGCTCGGATGAAATTATTGTTTTAGAAAATAATTGAATTCGAATGAATAATTCTAAATACAAGTTGTTGTGATTTATAAATTGGTAAAATATTTTGGTACAAGTAATTATGAATTACTAAGTCGATTTTTGTATATGACGTATTTTTATTAATACGTTGATTTTTAATATGTTAAAAATACATAACAAATTTATGTTACATATGACATGTGACATAAGACAAGTTTGACAAAAATAAAATGGGTTCCATTTTATGAAGGTGCCGAAATTAGAGAGGAGGATTAAGGATAATATTGTGTTTATAATATGAGTGGTAAACATAATGATTACTTACCTTACTAGCCATGCAACCCTAGTTTACATGGTAAAGACAAACAAGAGCATGCATTGGCTCTCTTTTCTTCCCTCCTCTTCCCTTACCCGGTTTCTCATGGAGCCAAACCAAGAGTTTTTGCTTTATATTTTTACTTGCACTAGTTTATAGATTAGTGCATTAAAAAATATTCATTCATCCACCAAAAATATTTTTAGAGAGATAAAAATATTTCACTTCCTCTTCTCCTCTCCTAACCGGTTTTTGGGAGTAAAACCAAAATTATTTTGGGTCAATTTTCTACAAAGTTAATATTATCTAGTATTTATAATATTAATTTTAAATAAGTGTGTGCTTTGGGTATAAAGCTTTGGGAGAGATCCTACACTTGGATCTTAGTTCTTCCAAAAGGAAAGCTCAAGAACAAGAGAGAAAGGTGATCTCTCTTGTGCCCATATAAACCAAATTTCCAATGTAAGATGAAGATTCTCTCTTTATTTTGTTCATTAGTTTGCATGCATAAGATCATTTAATTAATTTTATGACAAATTAAATTAAACATATATGAATATGTCAAGTATATAGATCTACCTTTCCTTCAATCGGTATCAAGAGCCATGGTTGTTTGCATGCAAATCGGTTAAAAGTTTTTCCGAGTTATAAGAATAACATATAAAATTTGTAAAATTTGTGTTATTATGATATATCATGAAAATCTTCATGCATGTTAAAATTTCTGGTCCTAAAATGTTTTTAGGATATTTTGGTTATTTTATGGATTTTTATTGTTCATATTACATAATAATGGCATTAAAATATGATTTTATGAGTATAAATGTCATTTTTGGACTAAAAATAGCTAAACTTCGAATTTTCCCGTGATTTTTGGATATATTGTCACATATATTATTTTGAGATAACCTGTAAATGTTCATAATTTTTGGACTTTTATGCTCGAAAAATGGATTTTTCATTATTAAAATCGGATTTAAGTGAAAAATAGGTTAATATGAGATAAATTTCGAATCTGGTCATAGAAATTTAGTATGTTGTCACATGAAATTTTACAAGATGTTTATAAAATAATAGGCTATAGTGAAGTCTTTTTGAATGATTTATGGATTTTTGAAGAAAAATAGCATGAATAGTGACTTTATTAGTGAAATATTGATAAAACATACTCTATGACTAAGGAAAAACGTCCAATTTTGCATTTTATTATCTTTTTTCAGATCTAAAATTGAAAAGTTAATGAATATATTTTTTCTCATGTTTTTATGTTTATTTTGTTAAAATCCGATAAACCGCAACATTGTTTTTTCGGAAAAAATTTCGAAATTTTTAACCTAAGTTTTGAACATTATGAGTGTCATGGTATTTTTCCAGAATGTTCATGAGTTTAAATTTCAAATTTCAAATTTATTTGAAATTTTGTGATTTATTTGAAGTTTATAGCTTATTTTTGTATTTTTGGTCCATTAATGAACAATTTTAGAAATATGAGTTAATTATGGTCAAATAATTAGTGAAGACTAAATTTTGAATCCTAAGAGGTTAGGGTAATTAACTTATGCATAAATATGAATTTATGTAATTTTTGGTGATTATAAAATGTTGAAATCACGCAAATCCGTAAAAACCGAGTAATATACGATATTGGCTAATTAAAGGCGATTTAGCATAAAATTGGGCATGTTCATACATATTATAATGCTGTATTTTCTTTATGATTGTCATAATTTTAATTTATGTAATTTTTGAATTATGTAATTTTACTTAGTCTGGCCTTAGTTTTTAATTGGTATTTCCCGAAATGTATGGGAATATCGATTCGGTTGTAATTTATTGGGATCTCGTATCACCGTTTTGTAATTTAATAGATTTATTTTATTTTAGTTACAAATGTATAATAGGAAATTATGTAATTTGCTATGTATTTTAATTTATCTCGGAGTTCCCCAAGACGGATTTCTTCAAGATGGCGATACATAAAGACGGTGTTACCTCGAGATGCGTGCCACAACCGAAGTTCAAAGGACCAATGGAGTTGGTTTCCGAATATGTAATAGTTAAATAGTTTTTCTTTTTTAGGAAGGCCATACTAGGATTTATTTTATGTTTGCATTTTATTTATATGTCACATGCATCGCTAAATCGCCATAACTAAACACATGCATCTTCTTTCATCGAGTTTATCGACCGTGTCAATTAGAATTATCATAGTTCACCGCTTTAGTTCACTTGAAATGTGATAGATAATAAATTGACATGACCTCTCGCTAAAACAATTAATTGAGACATAGCCTTACCAAATAGTAGAAACCATGAAAACCTATTTCGCGAGGGAGTGCACTCGGCCCTACCGGGGTACAAACCTTGTTACGTAGGGGAAGTGGGTGATGAATGTTAATCCACCGAGTTCATGTTAATGAGGGTTTCATCGGCCATACCGTGCCCAAGTTGATGTGGATTTGGATCATGGACACATTTATTCGAAATTTGGATTGAACTCAACAAAAGTTTTTCGATAAGGGTTTCATCGGCCATACCGTGCCCTTGTCGGATGTGTTTTGGGCTAAAGATAATTATTAGAGTAATTTTAGCGACCAAGAGTTCTAAAAGTAGAATCGATTAAAACGTTAATCCACCGAGTTATATTGATAAAGGTTTCATCGGCCATACCGTGCCTAAGTCGATATGAATTTGGGTCTTGGAATCATTTATCTAGTTGGGTAGAGGTCACTAGAAAAATGCATAAAACTTGTTTAAATTATACATTTTTACGAGTATTATTATTAAAACGACATTTGTTTTACTCCTTCTATTTTGTTTTGTAGACCACTTCTTTTTCTCATAACAAATGGCAACACCAACCCCTAACGCCACGCCTCTCGCTAATACATCATGGCTCCGATCCTTCAGGGATCGATGTAAACTTGAAAAGAATGGGTCAAATTTCTCCGATTGGGATGCCCAACTCAAATTAGCCGCCCAAGGTGACGAAAAGCTTCGTTACCTTACCGAGGCCTCTCCTCCCGAACCTACTACTAGGTCGACCGCCGCCGCTAGGGAAGCATATGAGGCTTACCAAAAGGAGTCCGCCGCAATGAAAAATGTCTTGATATTTGCGATGGAGGCGGATCTCCAAAGGAGAGCCTTTAAAATGGGCAATGCTAATGAGATTTACTCCAAGCTTGTGACAATGTTTTCACAAACTCCGCGGATCGTCCAATATGAGGCGGCCGCGGCATTCTTTGATCTCGACTTCAAAGAGGGCCAAAAGGTTAGCCCTCATGTGCTCAAACTTATGGAGCTTGTCGAGACCTTGAAAATTCAAAAGGTTGAAATCCCCAAAGAACTCATTGTAGATAGGATTCTACACTCCTTGTCCAAAGTCAAAGCATATGTTCAATTCCGGGTGAATTTTAACATGCAAGATAAGGATGTGTCTCTTGAAGAATTGCACAAGTTACTTGTGCAAGCCGAAAGGGACATGGGGTTAAATGTGAACCCACCCAAGGATGTGCTTAACATAAGCACTAAGAGTAAGGGGAAGTTCAAGAAGACTGGGAGGAAGGGTAAGAAGCAAGCTCCCACTTTCACCAAAGCTAGGACTTGTGAAGCTAGCACTTCAAAAATCAAGAAGGGTCCTTTTGATAAATGCCATTGTTGTAATGGTATGGGACATTGGAAAAGAAATTGTTCCAAATATCTTGGTGATATTAAGGTTGGAAAGATTACTCCAGTAGGTAAATGACTATCCTTTCTTTTATGTTTCTAATTCAACTATGGTATTGTGATACAAAGTTGTGATAATGTATCTCCCTTTTTATTGTAAATAGGGCCTCCACCAAGCAAAGACAAAGGAAAAGAAAAGCAAGCTTAAGAAACCATCAAGGAGCTAGGAATAGCTTTCATGGAGCTTCGCTTTTTATTGTCTTATTTTATTCATGTTTTGAATTTTAGAACCTTAAGTTTCCGTGTTCGACATGGAAAGGTATTTTGGATAATTGGTTGTATTTTGGATAATGGTGGCTTGGTTTGCAACCCAAGTCACCCGTTTTATCATTTTATCCTTTTGCTCTAAAAATTCATGTTTAAATGCTTATTCTTGGAAACATATAACTTAAAGTGATCTAATAGACAAATATAATGACGGGTTTCATTATATGTCCACATGCTTAAGGCTTGTGTATGATCATTTATAAAGTGATTTTGAGTCTATGAACTCTCTTAAAGGAATGTCAATCACCAAGTACACTTACGAAATCTAAAACTATTAGTCAATCTATGAGATAGTTCTCCTTATAACTTCAACGTCATTATTTGTGACTCATATGCTATCTTTGAATCTCTAGTGTATTTATTCTAAAGATAGAGTGGGAGAAAAATGAGGACACAACTCACACCAAGATAAGATTGTGTAAATGAGATCTACGCAAGAGAGAATGATTTGAATGAAGGTATATCTATTTATATAGTATACCCAATAGATGAGATCTATGGTCTCAAGTAAGTTCTATATGACTAAAGAGACCAAGTGAAGTAATCATAAGAGTATGTTCTCAAGATAACTACACGAGGAGACCAAAAGAAAGTTTTGGAACAAAATGACTAATGTAAAGTCTTAACAAGAGTTTTGACTAAGTTTATGAAAAAGTTTGACCAATAGTTTCAACCTTGAGATTTACTTAAGAGCCTAAATGAATCAATGTAACATCCTAGTAATAAGCGATATTTATGACTAGAGGTTGCAAGGATTGATATACCGATATCTTCAATAGCCAAAGTTTTAAACCACGCAGATGTCATTACTTAACCTCATTATGAAAATGAATTGGTTAAAACCTCCTTCTAAAAGGGATATTTTGAAGGATGTGTATTAGATATTACTTATATTTAATAAATGACATTGCCACACATCATTATGACATGAATGTGTTAGAGATTTAAAATCTCTTTCCATAAGGTTAAGATGAGACCTCTTCGAAATAGGAATTTTGAAAGGATATGATGAGAACATATATGGTTCCATCTTAATAACTTTGCAAAGCAACATACATTCCAAATTTTGAAATGTGTTCAATTGAGTAATCAATTTCGAAACATGTAGAATTAAGTGGGAGCATTAGAAATTATCATGTGAAGACATGGAATTTAGTGGGAGCTATCATCCTTTGAATGTTTACAACTCATTACTCATTAGGAATGACGAGCTAATATCTTCTTTCACAAAGAAGTATTTGAGTTTTCAATTCTGGATGAATTTGGACTATGATGAATCCAATTACGACAAGAAATATTGGATTAGTATTAAGAGGATACACATCATATCAGCATACACATAGGTTATTCATATAGATGAAAATGGAATTGCCATTAGCAGTCATGGTCGTTCATTGAACCTATGAACGGTTGATCTCATGATTATTTGTAACTAATGTTTCCGCCATTAGAATAATCATGCGCATGTCCAATGGTGAATCATATGCATAAGAGCATGATGATTCATTGGTAAGCCATAATAGAAACGTCATGAATTCTCGAGGAGAATCCGATGAGCAATTTCAGTGTTTGACAGAATACTCTGTTGTGTGTCAAAAGGTTGCACACATTAATGAAAATCAGAGCACATGTAAGGATTTATGAGAATCCCAAGCCTTTCAAGCTTAAAAGAAGAAATAAGAAGTTTTGGAAAGATACTTAGTTGAATAAGAAGTTACTCAAAACTAATCTTTCCTAACTATGCTAGGACTTGTAAGAAGTGCTAGGCTAATCATCTTGACAAATTGTTGCAAGACTCTACAAAACATGTACCTAGTGCATTGTGTGTGGATGGAGTACTTGATCAGTACAAGTTATATCATTCACCACAAATTCGTTCGTTATGTGATAATCGATAAGGAAGTTCTTTCAAGATAAAGAACCAAAACCGAGGTCCGGAACCTTGATGTGTACTTGGTAAGGTTCATGCTATGAGTGATAACATGAATATAAAGGATAATACGATTAAGAAGTTTGAACACATGGACACATGGCATGTTAAACTTCTATTGCAATCAATAAGTGTTTACACTTACGATATGCATCACAAGGTTGTAATATGGTATTGACTACCCGAGTGTGATGTCGACATTTGTCGTTTGAGTTATTATTAACTCACCTTGTACATTGTTATATCCAAACGGGTTGTGGAGACAATTGAACCCCGTTAAAGTGAACGTGGATTAACATTGTATTTGCCCATAGTTACTTACATGAGGTGACGTCTCGAAGTGACTAGAGTGTGATGCGATTGATGGCAAGTTCAAGTGCCATAGAGTCATGTGAGATGACTAGTCGATCACATAGGCATCGTTAGGAACATTTTGTCGGGCCTTATGACCGCTTATAGAGTTCTGGCAAATTTATATAGCCTGGTCGTGGCGAGAGCTGCTATAGTATTCAAATGAGTCGATTCTTTTGACTAAAGACTGTTCGCCTAAGATGGCACAGTTTCAGATTAACTTTGATTTGTGTTACTACGACCTTCATAAATGGGGTTAAATGGGCATATTTTGGGTTATGATGGTTGTGGCTAGTTCAAGGGAATGAGTGCGATAGGAATTGTCCACCCCTAGTCAGGGTTATAACAATATCTCAGGGCCACTCGAGGAGTAATGAACTGGAAATGCGTGGCCACGCTCGGAATGTATCCATGGTGGATAAATCCGGTCAATCAGTTATTCTCCAGATCGAGAAAACCACTCTCGATATGATCACTTGCAAGTACGACCTGAAAGACACCTTGCATTGAGTGGGAGATAGTAATAGGACAAGAGAATTGGGGACGCACACTTGTCGAGGACAAGTGGGAGATTGTTGGAATATGTGTCCTCCGACAATAATGCGATCACGACTGTTGATCATGATGATCACATGCTTAAGTCTCATTATAATGAATACAATTGGAAGTAATTTTTACTGTCAACTGATCAACATATATCGGTAATAATTGGCTGACTAGAGTTTGACATTACTGTCGTGCGACGGTAGTGATCAGTTGATCCCCTAGGTCATACCTATAGGGCAACACTCTTAATTGATCATTTAATTAATCGTATAACGTTACGAGTTAATTAAATTACTTGAAAATTGACGGACGATTTTGGAAGTAAAATTTACGTATCACATTGGAATTGATTAAATGAGATACGGTCTGAGTAATCGAATCGTATCATTGCTCGGATGAAATTATTGTTTAAGGAAACAATTGAATTCGAATGAATAATTATAAATACAAGTTGTTGTGATTTATAAATTGGTAAAATATTTTGGTACAAGTAATTATGAATTACTAAGTCGATTTTTGTATATGACGTATTTTTATTAATACGTTGATTTTTAATATGTTAAAAATACATAAAAAATTTATGTTACATATGACATGTGACATAAGACAAGTTTGACAAAAATAAAATGGGTTCCATTTTATGAAGGTGCCGAAATTAGAGAGGAGGATTAAGGATAATATTGTGTTTATAATATGAGTGGTAAACATAATGATTACTTACCTTACTAGCCATGCAACCCTAGTTTACATGGTAAAGACAAACAAGAGCATGCATTGGCTCTCTTTTCTTCCCTCCTCTTCCCTTACCCGGTTTCTCATGGAGCCAAACCAAGAGTTTTTGCTTTATATTTTTACTTGCACTAGTTTATAGATTAGTGCATTAAAAAATATTCATTCATCCACCAAAAATATTTTAAGAGAGATAAAAATATTTCACTTCCTCTTCTCCTCTCCTAACCGGTTTTTGGGAGTAAAACCAAAATTATTTTGGGTCAATTTTCTACAAAGTTAATATTATCTAGTATTTATAATATTAATTTTAATTAAGTGTGTGCTTTGGGTATAAAGCTTTGGGAGAGATCCTACACTTGGATCTTAGTGCTTCCAAAAGGAAAGCTCAAGAACAAGAGAGAAAGGTGATCTCTCTTGTGCCCATATAAACCAAATTTCCAATGTAAGATGAAGATTCTCTCTTTATTTTGTTCATTAGTTTGCATGCATAAGATCATTTAATTAATTTTATGACAAATTAAATTAAACATATATGAATATGTCAAGTATATAGATCTACCTTTACTTCAGTATCGACGCATGTTGGTATCAATAAGTATTTTGGGAAAACTACTAGAAGTATTTATGATTCCAAGAAGGTAATCTATAAATACTGTATTTGAACCAACGTAATTTATAATTATATATGCTGACATTAATCCTACTACACAGCTACATAAAATAGCAAGGTTGATGATGAGAATGTTGGAAACTGGGGAAAAGCCATCAGAAAAAGAGTTGGATATGGTTCAAGAGGTCATAAAGGAAGTAGATGGGAGGAGAAGGAGGAACAGGAGGAGGAGGAGGAGGAGGAGGAGGAGGAGGAGGAGGAGAAGGAGGAGGATGAGGAGGAGGAAAAAGAGGTAATAATATTTATGTCTTATATATATACAATGTGATATGATTTGGAAAATCAGTACGTGTTATATGGACAAATGTTAATGTACAGAAGGAAGCCGATGAGGACATGGCAAGGGAGAAGGAAATGGCAAAGGAGACTCAGGTGGGAGCCGAGGATCGATATCAGGCAGTTGAAGAGGAAAAGGAAGCCAGTAAGGCCGTGACACAGGAAGAGATTGAGGTAGTTGATGATCAGACGTTCTTCTCTACACCGAAAAAGGTATTAGCTGCTAGTTTATAATTATTCATCTCAGTACACGTTTTTTACTTATGAAATTTATTAAAGGTAGTGAATGTATGTGTACTAATTTATCAAAGCTGTCGTGAAGGGCGATTGCAAGGTGCCTTGTCGTCTGTTCTATTTACAGGGGAAACAGAAAGTTGTTGTTGCCAGGGGATAAGTGTTCGCTTACGACCGGCTTCAACAAGTTAAGGTTCATGGTATAGCCCTTCGTCACAATTTCAGTAAAGTGGAAGTGTCCCAATTATATAAAGACGAGTATGGAGAAGTACAAGTACCATTTCCTACTGAGGAAATCACGTATTTGAAAGAAGCCCTGAGCTCTTATGTGCAATGGCATAACAACCTCATCAATGTTGTCATCCCCGAGGTACCTATACGCAGACGTTAATTATTACTTGTTCTTTAAATATATTAGGGTACGAATATTAACACATCGTAAGTACTTTAATCTTTATAGTTGCAGAAGTTAAGCAAAGCCATGGCAGCAGCTAAAGCAATTACTACTACGTCAACGGAAGTTGTTGCAGTCAAGCCTGCTTATGATTCTTATTATGAATGGTGTGACTATAAGAAAAATATGAAAACTGCTTCGCTGATGGCTTTGCACAACCTGGCTGTAAAGAAGTCACCTAGAGGGGATGTAGTCATGATTAGCATTGAACAGGAAATTATGGGCGCAGCTGATGTAGCCGTACTGGACCAGAAGCAACTGATGGAATTCGTTGGCCTTGACAATTTAGATGTTGTTCACATTTTGATTTGGATGAAGCAAGTTTTATTAATAAAACTATTTAGTCGTTTTCATTTAAGAATAATGATGTTTGTTTAAATTATCAATTACAATAACATTCTTTGTTCCAATCAGATCGCTGTGTGGAAGGTCCCATTTCACGCCTACGGATTCTTGAGTCCTAAGGCGTTCTCTGTGCACAGAATTTCATACGAAGAACAAATCAATAGTATCGCTCGTCGGTTGATGTCGTCCAAAAAACTATGGCTTGCCCCCTACAATGAGAATATGTATGTATAGTACGTGATTATTGTAATGAATCACAGTTCTATAAATTTATTACTAACATGCTTAAATGCGAGTAAATGAACTAACAGTTCAATGTCCCAAATTGAATAGGAAGCATTGGGTGCTACTGGCAATCCAAGTGGAAACAAAAATAGTGTACTAGATTGACTCTCGCGAAGTCAAACCCTCTAACAGTTGTGTAAGGATGATAACTGAGTAAGTTTACAACCTTCAATAATGTCATTTGTTATTGTATGACTTGAGACATATATATGCAAATAATAATGGCATGTGTGTATATTTATGATTTAGTGTTTTTGAAGCAAAAAAAAGATTATGTCCACTTGGGAAATATGAAAGCGACGTTGTTCCCAATTTTATCACGCCATTAGTAAGTGTATTCTTAATAATTACTCGTATCATTTAATTAATGTTTATGCGAGAGGTTGATTATCTAATTTAGCTGATTTATGTGTGATTTATATAATAGTCTCCTAAAACACCAGACGACAAACAATGCTGTTTTTACGTTTGCCAGTCCATGTGGGAGGTTATCCACAGAAAACTATCTACCATTCCGATACGGGTTAGTGTGATTTAAAAACTATTTTAGACGTAAATTGAGTTCAATTCTGTATACTTCCACCATGTATTACATCTATTTTGATTATGTATATTTTGAATTGTTTTTTCAACAAATACTCAACAAAGCCCCGGAATATTTGCCAGAGGACATCAACCAGATGAGAAATATGTGGGCCAGTTATGTTGTTTTATTAGCTAGGTCTCAATAGTTTTCTCATTCTTTATGTACGAGTGTGTATATATAGATCCATTGTGTATTGGTTTCTTTTGTTTTCTCAATAGCAGTTGTGTTTTGGGTGTTGATCATCCTGTTTGTACTGTTTTTAAGCTGGGTTTAATTGATTGTGGGGTGTAATATTTTGATACATGATTGAATTTTTGCACAATTTCTTTGAATGCTATTTTTCAAGAAGAAATGAAAAATAGCATTTCAAAGAAATTGCTACAAACGCTGCAGAAAAAATAGCATTTCAGCAGCTGCTAGAACAGGCTAAAATCATTTTTAAAAAAATAAAAAAAAATAAAAACGATAACGGTTAAAAACAACCCGTTGCAAACAATTATTTGACAACGATTTTATTTAGATAAATAACCGTTGACATATTTCCCTCCCATTCAAACCGCCAAAAATATAAGATAACGAACGATAACCGTTGTCGAGTTCAAAAATTTTACAACGGTTTATTTAAGCAGAACCGTTGACAAAATTTCATCAATATAAATAGATAACGGTTACATACCGTTGTCAACAGATGAATATTACAACGGTTTTGCACGCAATTAAGCCGTTTTTAAATTTTGACATTCAATTAAATAAGATAACGAAATGAACCGTTATCAAATATAATATTTAACAACGATTTTGGAACGATAAGACGTTGTCAATAGTAAACTACGACAACTGATTTGATACCGTTCTTAAGATTTAACAACGGTTCATGATGTTATATAACGGTCGCTTGTTATTTGTACAACCGTTGTATATATTTAACAACGGTCGTTGCAATAACGGTCCCGTGTTTCTATTTAAAAACGGTAATTTGCATTATTTGACTGTTATTGGATGTCTTATTTAGCGTAGTGGAAAATTGGACAGTGTTGAGAAATGCGTAGGGTACTCGATCGAGTGGCCCTCACTCGATTGGATGCACCCCTTGTTACTCGATCGAGTAACCCTTACTCGACCGAGTAGCCCTGGTATTTTCTTATACGTGCGTCTGACCTTCGCCTACTCGATCGAGTAGGCTGAACTCGATCAAGTGACCCCTGTTTTGGGTCATATGCTTATCTTTTAACTTCGCTGCATATTATTGTGGACGCAGGCCCACGGGGGCGCTTGGGAACAAGCGTTTGCATTTGTGGAGTCGCCACCAATTTATTGTGGAAAATTGGAAACCATTCGAATACCTCGTGTCATGTCAAGACACAAAGTAGTGACATGAACTCCAAGAACTCGTTACCCTTAGCATTCTATGTCTAGAATGACTCTCGTGGATGCCAATGAACACGGATGTTCACAGAGATTTGGAGTAAGGGGTGAGGGTACGTATTAGGAAGCTCTTTTGATCGAACACCTAATCCCGCCCCCTCGATAGTGGCCTCTACTAATGATTAGGGAAATTGTCTATACTCGATATATTGTCGATTTATATGCATGCAATGCAACAAACAAATAGATTAATCCTAGCATGTGAGAATTAGACTAAGTCAGTTAACACGTAATTGAACATACAATTGATGTCGAAGTAGAAATTTAAATCGATTACATGTGAAAGCATACAAGTGATACAATAGAAGAAATACAATAATAAATACAATAATGAAAAATTACAATAACTACATTGGATTAATCGATTTATGTCGAAAATACTTTTAAACGGATGATTTGTGAAAGAATAAATAAATAAATTAACAAACAGGAATTAGGGTTATAATACGATTAGTAGTTAATTAATACGTAAACTAATAAACTAGGTCAAGGCAAAACGGGAGTTCAGGGACATAAATCAGCCAGGAATAGGCGCAGTAGAGCTGCGTCCCTTGGAAGAGGCGCAGCAGTTGCTGCGTCCGTTCCTTGGCTCGATTCTGGCTGTGAAGCCGAAATTGCAAGTCGTTAATGTTCGTTGGTTAATTTAATGATTGATTATGAATAATCGACTCGGATGAAAGTGATTAACAGATTATTTACATATGATGAAGGGTCACAAAAGCAATAAACATGGATGAAACTAATTTGAACTAATTATTTACAAGATTAAAAAGATTATTAATGGATTAAACAAACAAAACAAATTAATTAAATTAATTAGGTTATTAATGATGAACTAATAACGGTGAGAGATGAATAACAGATGAAAGTATATCAAAGATGAATTCCCGAGACTCAATATGGATGAATCGAACTTCTAAAAACCGAATTTGATTTTAATGACGAAAACCTGCAAATATGAATTATAAGGGATTTAAGTCGGGATTAATGATGAATTAAATAATGATGAATTACATGTTAGAATTATCATATTAGAATTATTGTGTTAAAAGAAATATGAACAATTGAAGGCGAAACAAAACAAAAGGACGAACAAAAAACGAAGGAAGAAGAAAGGAAGCAGGATCGACAGCCTCACGAAGAGCCGCAGCAAGTGCTGCGTCCCTTCGAAGAGGCGCAGCAGTTGCCGCGTTCTTTCTCGACGGTTGTCTTCTAATAATCCGTAAAAGGGATTTTAAAATAAGGTTTTACAAATCGGTTTTAAGCGTATTTTCGACATAAATCTTACAATAGTGATTACAAAAATAAAGAACAATAAATAAAAGAGGGATTTACACCCTCAGACTTACATGTTTGACGAAACGAGATAGAACTAAGTTAACGTTTAGTGATGCTCGACTCGAATGTACGACGAAAGTGCCCTCTAGGAGGAAAACGAATAAGATTGATTAAAGTTGATTGATGTGGAGTTGGTCAAATTTGTCGGTCATGCAAAACGAGGCTGGTACTCAGAAGGATCCGAGCTTACGTGGTCGAAAGTTCAAGCACGTAGATGCCAAAAAGTAAGAACGTGGTCTAGAATGCAAAGGGAGAAAAGAAGGGCGGACACTCGCGTGAGAAATATGTGAGACCGAAGGTCTCTATTTATACTAATCACACGGAAGAAGTAGGGTTTTTTGAGGAAACTTTGGAAGTGAATCTCGAAAAGATACGAAAAGATACGAAAAATACGCAGAAAAGGACTTGGGAAGAGGCGCAGCAGGCACTGCGTCTCTTGGAAGAGGCGCAGCAGGCACTGCGTCCTTTCCCAAGTGGTTTCCTCCTGCGGAAGAAAGATTTCCGTGTTTTTTTTTTTTTTTGGTGGAAATGTAAGTAATATTATAGCTCATCCCCTAAAAAGGGCAAAAATTGTCACCATTACAACCATTTCACATCTACCACATCTAACATACTCATACTCAAAATTGCCTACAAAAAAATAATTACATGAGACCCCTATTTTGACACCACATCAGATCATGTTGTTTCATAGTTCCTTTGCTCACAGCCATCAACCTCATCTTAAATTCATTCTGAATCCGTTTCAACATTGTCCTTGGCTGAGGTACTATGCCTTCCAACCTGCAAAGATTCCGTGTCTGCCAAATATGATATTGCAAAGCCACCACCAGAGCACAGGTAGCCAACCTCACAAATCCAGACCATCCTCGTTGCTGTAGCACTTTATCAGCAGAAACCAGCTGCTTCCTCTGATCAGAAACTCCTAGCCATGTATACAACTCCTTGTAGCACTTAGTCACATAAACACAATCTTGGAACAGATGTTTGTGACTCTTAGCAGCCATGCCACAAATGTAACAGGTAGTACTCTGAGTCACACCCATTTTTTGCAATCTATCAAGAGTAAGTAGCCTTTCATGCTTAATCAGCCACTGTATAAAGCAATGCCTCTGAATATTAAACCGATTCCAAGCACTCTTATGCCACTGAATTTTAGGTGTACTCTGAACTAACCAATCATATCCCTTAGCAATAGTATACTCATCCCCATCAGTCATCCACTTACCTTGATTATATGCTTCCTGGAACTTCGTTTTAACCTCCCAGATTTTCCTCCATGCCCAAGAGCTAGCAGCAGTAGGTTGATAGTTAAGCCAAGATCGACCTTTCATATAAATTTTATCTACCCATTGAATCCACAAATGATCCTTTTTCTTAGCTATCCACCAAACAAGCTTCCCAATTGCTGCTATGTTCCAAGTCTTCAAATCAACCAGACCTAGCCCCCCTTCATCTTTCCCCTTGCAAAGAACAGACCAAGCCACTAGAGGGGCTTTGGTGTAGTCCTCACCTCCTTCCCACAGAAAATTCCTGCAAAGAGCCTGTATCCTCTCCATGACTCCAGCTGGGAGAACAAACAACTGGGACCAATAAGTGTGAATGGTAGAGAGAACAGCTTTCACCAGGGTCAGTCTACCAGTATAAGAGATCTTCTTTTTATTCCATCCTCTAATCCTATGGACCATTCTATCCACAAGAATATTACAATCAGTTTTTGTTAACCTCTTATGTGAAATTTTAACCCCCAAATACTTGAAAGGTAGGGAACCCTTCTTAAAACCAGTATGCTCCAGGATGGCTCCAACAGTATCATCATCAATACCATTCAAGATGATATCAGACTTCTCACTACTAATGGTCAAGCCAGAAGCATTAGAAAAACAATGAAAAACTTCCAGCATTATAGTCACTGATTTAATGTCCCCTTTGCAAAACAGTAGCAGGTCATCAGCAAACATCAAATGTGTGAGCTTGATGCCTCTACAAAGAGGATGGAATTTAAAACCAGGGAACCCTCTAGCCTCAGCCATCAACCTACTCAGGTACTCCATACACACAGTAAACAGCAAAGGGGACAATGGATCCCCTTGTCGAAGTCCCCTTTGCCCAGCAAAGAAGCCATAGGTCTGACCATTAAGCACAACAGAGAATGAAGTAGTTGTCACACACTGCATAATCCACTCAACAAATTTCAAAGGAAACTTCAAACTGACCAGCATCTGCCTCACAAAGGTCCATTCAATTGTGTCATATGCTTTCCTCAAATCCACTTTGAGCATACACCTTGGGGACACATTCCTCCTATTATACAATCTAACAAGATCTTGACTAATAAGGATATTACCCATTATACTCCTACCCTTAATGAAAGCAGATTGGGAAGGAGAAATGAGATATGGAAGCACCTGAGAAAGCCTGTTGCAGAGAAGCTTAGAGATTACCTTGTAAACCACATTGCAACACGCTATGGGTCGAAACTCTTTAACAGTCACAGGATTATCAACTTTAGGTATCAACACCAAATTAGTGCAATTGAATTGTTTCAGCAACTTCCCACTGAAAAAGAAGTCCTTGACTGCCTTACACATATCCTCCTCAATGATAGCCCAGCTAGCTTTAAAGAAACAGCTTGAGTACCCATCAGGACCAGGACTCTTGTCATCAGGTATTGAGAAAACCACAGTTTTAATTTCAGCATTAGTAGGAATGGCACACAGCTTAGCCCAATCCTCACTATGAACTTTCTCCCCTTTCTCCACAAGCTGAGTATAAACACTACTAGTGCTACCATTCTCCCCCAAGAGAGCTTTATAATAAGCCACAAAGGCTTGAAGAATATCTTCAGGATCAGTACAGCACTTACCCTCTTTATCCTCAATTCTCATTACTTTATTCTGGATATTTCTCTGTTGGATAATTCTATGAAACATAGCAGTATTATCATCTCCATCTTTAGCCCAATGAGCCTTTGATTTTTGCCTCAAATAATCCTCCCTTGCTTGTGCAAGCACCAAATAGCTCTCCCTTAACTGATACTCCACATCCATAAGAATTTTATTTCCAGTATCAGCTTGCAATTTCTTTTGACAATCCAGCAAGGCAGCATAAGCAATATCAGCATTCCTCTCCACGTCAGAAAATAACTGCTTGTTCAAATTCTTTAGCATTGGCTTAAGCAGCTTCAATTTCTTGGCTACCCTGAACATATAAGTCCCCTGAATGTCACAATTCCAACCCACCTTGACCACTTCCTGAAAATCTGAGACCTTACTCCACATATTAAAGAACTTAAATGGCTTCCTTCTAGGAATACTGCCAGACACACAATCCACAAGGCAAGGACAGTGGTCAAAGTATCCTTCAGGAGCATAGTATGCATAGTAATCAGGCCATTTCCTCATCCATTCATTATTCACAAGAACCCTGTCAATACGACTGTAGACCCTTGTCTCACTAGGCTGCTTATTAGTCCATGTGAAGAATGCACCAGTAGTTTTAATATCTTGTAATTCACAAGCAGCAACAACATCCTGAAATGGTTTCATCTCAGCATCTTTTACAATCTTCCCAATTCTTTCATTAGAGTACATAACATTGTTGAAGTCTCCCAGGATCACCCAAGGTTGAGTAATAGTCCAAGCCATTAGATCATTCCAGAGAGGAACTCTTTCCTCAATCTTGTTATAACCATACACAAAGGTCACAAAGAAAACACACCCCTCAATAGTAGTAGCTTTGACATGAATATACTGAGCACTCTTCACTATTATATCAATCTTAAGATGACTATCCTTCCATAGAACCCAAATTCTACCTCCACTATGATAGTTATAGTTAGTAGTAAACGACCACCCTTCACAAATATTTTTAGCTACTTTATTTAGAGACCTAGGTTTGACCCTAGTCTCAAGGAGTCCAAACAATGACACATTAGAATGATGCATATACCACTTAACATCCCTCTGTTTGTTATCACTGTTGAGACCCCTAATATTCCATACTCCAAACTTAACCATGAGGAGGAATAACCTCCCCCCTCCTTTATCAACCATTTCAAATCTTTTATCAATTCATTAGTTATACTGGGTATAAATTCAGCTACCATCCTCCGGCACCCCCGGATTCATGTCTTGTAATTCTAGTGAGAATCCTAGCCGGTGTGTAAGATGACCTCTGCTGCACACAAGCTGGTGTAATTAGACCAGAATTGGCAGCAGGAGAAGGCTTACTAGTCCCTGCCACAGACTGCTCAGTACCCCCACCAGTTACTGGTAAATCAGGGAATTCCTTAGGATCAAGAACCCTAATAGGCTCTGGTTTCTTCCTCCAGACCTGCTTAGGGCCAGTCTGATTCTGCACAGGAGCACTCCTCCTTGGCACTCTCCCCCTACATTGAGTGTCCCTGTGTCCAACACCTTTACATTTCAAGCAGGTAATAGGCAACCAATCATACTCCACGAGAACAGTCACCTCTTTTCCATTTTCATCTTCAAAAACAATTTTATTTGGATAGCTTTTATCAACCTCAACTTCTACCATAACCTTAGCATAACCAAGCAATTTCTTATCAAGAGTAAGCTCATCAATTTTGAGAAACTTCCCAAGAAGTCCAGCTAGTTTCTCCAAACATTGCTTCCCCCAGAACTTCAAATCCAAACCAACCAACTTAGCCCAAATTGGAACAGTTTTCACAGAGACCTTCGATATCCTAACATTGGGGTCCCAGGCTCTTAGAATGATTGGTTTCCCATCAAAGAGAAACATATCCTGTGCTAGAACAAGCTTATGGTGCTCCAATTTTGCAAAACGAACAACAAACAAACCATTTGGCAGGAATGATATCTTAGTAATCTCATAATTTTGCCATATACGACGCAGATACCCCTCTAACACTTCCCAAGGCGGATTCGCCCCCATAACATAACCATAGACAGCCAAATTCCAGTAATCAATTTCAGCTTGAACATCCTCCACAGTTAGTTTGAGTGGCTTACCTTTCTCCAAATTTTCAGTAGTCTCTTCCTCCGAAATTGTCGCCAATTTACCAGTCACATCCTTATTCTTCCTTGTTGAGACAACCTCGGTCCATCCACTGGTGCCTGTAACATCCCCATCTTCCGGTACCACATATCCCGCCGCAGCTAAAAGAGTCGCAACTTCCTGTCGTATCAGCGCAATTTCTGCTGTACGATTCTCAGTAGTAGTCGCATTGCTATGTCCTTCAGATTCCTTAGATTTTGCATTAGAAACACTGTTATTATTATTTGATTTATTACTAGTTTGTGATTTACTAGATGATTGTATATTATTGTTATTGGAATTACTAGTTTTTTGTTTATTCTGATTATGAGATGATTGAGAACCAGATTGCTCCTTCGCCATTGCTGAAAGACGCGTGAAACCCTAGAAAAGAGGATCGGATTTCCGTGTTTTGGTTATGGAATAACGGATTAATATTGTTTTCCTTAATATTTTGTGTGAATATTACGGGAAATTCTTTAACAAAGATTAAAATATTGCGAAATATGGAATAGAAATATCCGGAACATTCCAGAACATCCTGACCTGGTTTTAGAAAATGAAGACGGTTTTTTGACCCGGACTCCAAATGTACTCTAATTACTGCCAAAATGACCGTATCGGTAAGTAGATGACGATTAAGAGGTAGACACAAGTGTTTGAGCGATCATTTGATGATAAACTTACGAACTGTCACAAATCGTTCCGTGTACCAAACATGCGGCCCAATCATCACCGGGTGGCTTGCGGGAGGTGCAGAAATGAGGTATCTACAATTATGTTTAATTCAAAGGTGTTATTTTGCTTCTTTATGCATTGTATTACATATGTGTTGGTCTTGATGCGTAAGTTACCCAATCTTATGATGTAATGAGTGGCACCTTATGGTGGGTATGAGTTCGGTAGGGAGGACATGCGTTATATGTGGTTGTGATGGATAGTGGCAAAAAAAGGAATATTGATGAGCTGATTGAGGCATGGTGCAAGTTTTGTGAGACGTGGTGAGTGGTATAATTGCAAATTTGAGTAATGTAAAGGTAAGTGTATATGAGCAAGGAGTGATGTAGGTGTAAGGAACGTGAGAATGAAAAGGTTGAAATGAAGGATGTGGATAGTAGTAACTTGAGATGTGTAAGGAATTATGGAGGGAAATGGTTAGATTGTGTTGGTTAAGAATATATGTAATGAAAGGTCGTTGTAGAGGGATGGAGAAGAGTGGTATATAGTGAACTTTGATGGAGACATGTCGCGACGTGGATTTGTAGGTAGTGATTGAGTTTGGGAGATTTGGTTTATTAAGAGGTAAAACTAGTGTGTGCTTTTCTTCGGCAATTAACGGTATGAAAAGAGTTTTGGTTTGTGAGTGATAGCGTGATGAGAGAAGATCCATGGTAAGCAAGATTGAGATGGTACTGATATGAAATAATGGAATTTGAGTTTCGGAGCAACGAAAAGGTAACTGGATTACTAGAGAGTTAGGTACAAGGAGTAAGGAGATGAACTATTAATTGGTATTGTTGAGTGTAAAGAGAAAAGAAGGATAAAAGTAAGCTGAGAAAAATGTTGACCAGAGTTATGTGATATAGAAGTAAGGAATCGTCGAGATGTATGATACTATCATGAGAATGTGAGTTAATGGTTATATAGGAGTTTCAGGACAACATGGTTAGTCATGAGTTTCGAGGAATTAATGGAGTAAGAAGTTGGTAGAGTATCTGCACGATATGAGATTTTCGTGGAGAGTTAGATGACGATACAATTAAGGATAGTATAGGGAAGAATGTTGAGGTAAATTTTGTTGGTGGATTTGATGTTCGTTATTTAGAATGCTAACTGAAGATAGGAAATGAACTGTTATGTTTAGAAGTGAGTGTAAAAGATTTGTTATACGAGCAGTGGTGGTATTGTGGTGTTGTCACTAGTGGTTAAGGGTGGTGATAGATAAGAAAGATAACAATTCTAAAGAGGTTGATTTTCTAGAGGTCGGATTGATATGTACGGTTGTGAGGAAGTATAAGACGTGGTCTTAGGAGGCGGTTGCTAGTAGTTGAGTATTAGGTGTATGGTTAAATTTTGCAGGGGGTGATGGTTATGCAAATGGGAGCATATGTTATTAGGGGCATACGAGTTAAGCTCGGGCGAGATGTAACCTTTATCAAGTGGTAACTTACGTGATCAGGATTGATTAGTTGGATGTGATTACGGGTCTATGATGTGTATAAACGTTTGTGTGAGGTTCTAACCTCACGATAAGTGGTGTGGTGTGATAGTTATAAAGTTGTTATTGGAATGTTCTGTAATATATGTTGGGTACAGTAACCTAATGGAATGATATTCAAAAGTGATAGTTTGGGTGATCTGGCATGGCTAGTTATACTTGTATGTGTATTCATGATACATGTTTATTCCGTGAAATGGTATGGATGACCTTCATGAGGTTCTTATCTGTTTATTCCGTGTAATATGTTGCGTTGTGATATAGTGAAGCAGTTTTGAGTAAGTTTTCTTGTCCGGGAAGTTGTCCTGAGTCATGTTTATGGGAATTGTGTAAGTTGTGATGTCTACGATGTGGTTGTTGTGCCTTGGATAGTGCTCCGAGCAGGGTACTTCGTGTTGTGATGCGGGTATTTTTGCGCTGCGGTGCGGCTGTTGGTGGCGGTGTTACGATGCCGTCACCGGTTGTGGTGGAGTAGGTAGGATGGTTACGAGACGAGTTTTCGAAAGTACATACCAATTATACATAGATTGTTGTTTTGTTTGATGCTGCTTCCTGTGAGTTTCGGTTTGTACATATAGACGGTTGTTTTGTTTATTGATGTTTCATACCAGTTTCAGGTTGGGAGTGAGGGTAGAGTATGATATAAAAGAGAGTTGGGCATGTTTCCGTTGTTGTTATGATATAGTAATATTCTGTTCATGGGACACAATTGCGAGAGGTTGTTGGAGTACTTGTGATCTTGTTTTAGAGGAGGGATTGGTTGACATAGTAATTGTAAGTGATCTGTGGAACATGTGTTGTGCTGATCTGGAAGCTGCAGGTGGTTCATAATCTTTTATTGGGACAGTGAGTATATGGTTTTGGAAATTAGTATCATGTTAAGTTATGAATGAGTTTTGCGGTAATGAAAGAAAGGAACTTAAGGATCTAGTGTGAGTGTGGGTAATAAGTGTGTATCATGAGTTATGAGTATGGAGATAAGTGCATGTATAGAGGACTGTCATTTCGGCGGTAATAAGAAACAATTGGAGTTTTGGTTATGCTAAGGATTTTGTGGTATAAGTTAGGTGGTGTGCCGAATGAATTGAGGTATGAGAACTGTTTATGTAAGAGAGCCTTGGAAATAGGAATGGTTATAGGTGTTGAGGTCATAGGCGGTTATCTTTGACGTGCGGTGGTGATAAGGATAATGAGAAGATATAGCTCAAGATCTAGTATTAGTGAGTTACGAGGACGTAACATTTATCTTAAGAGGAGTAGAATGCGATAAAAGAGAGTTTGATGGTTGTGCATGTTGTAGTATAATTGGAAGTAGAGTGTTGGTGTAGCATAAAGGATGGATCTTTGTTGTGATTGATTTTATTAAAGGTCATGGCCGTGCTTGTAGTAGTGTGATGTCTAGGAGTATGAGAATACTTCGATTGTGTTGACAGTTGGATGATGATGTTATGAGTGGGAGTAAACTTCGAGGACGAAGTTCCTTTTAAGGGTGGTAGAATGTAACATTCCGTTTGATGTTTATGTATTGGATTTTCTAGTGGATGATATGTTACGGAGCTAGCAGCATTTGTGGATGGTAGTTGGTAGTGTATGGAGTTAGTGCCGAGAGAGACTATAATGTAGTTGATACGATATCGTGAGCCGTGTTGTGGAGGTAGGCATAGTTAGTGGAGTTGGTGTTAAGAGTTCATGTTTTATAGGTTGAGGTTTTGTTTTGAGTTCTTAATTGCGTTGTTATGTCTTAATCGAGTTAGTATGTTTGTTTTGAGTATGGGTTGAACTTCGGGGACGAAATTCTTTTTAAGGAGGGAAGACTGTAATACTACGGTTTTCTATGTCTATGGGTACTCTATCGAGTGGGGCTTACTCTGTCGCGTAAGTATGTTTGGTTTTCGAAACAGTGTTCTGCTGACGGATACTCGATCGAGTAAGTGGGTTACTCGATCGAGTAAGTGGGTTACTCAATCGAGTAAGAGGCACTCGATCGAGTAGGTGGCGTACTCGATCGAGTAGGTGGCATACTCGATCGAGTAAGTTAGTGTTTACGAGTATTTGGTCAAGTTTTGATAGCAACGCGAGATTTGTATATAAAGGATTTGTACCAGTTTCTTTTTACTTTTACATCATTCTAAGTTTCACAAAAGAGAAAACAAGGTTACGTGACTCTCCTCTCTCACATTGCTATCAAATCCTAAAGGGTTAAGGTGTCGGATCGCCACGTTCTTTACGCCGTTGAGTTCGTCGAGTCGTGGGTAAGCTTCTTGTATAATTTCTATAGCATTTCGTTGAGTTTGGTTAAAA
Organism: Silene latifolia; assembly: GCF_048544455.1. Classification (NCBI taxonomy): domain Eukaryota; kingdom Viridiplantae; phylum Streptophyta; class Magnoliopsida; order Caryophyllales; family Caryophyllaceae; genus Silene; species Silene latifolia. The sequence continues at coordinate 74,200,154 of NC_133532.1, read as the reverse complement.
CCCTAATTGTGTAGTTTTGGGGGTTTTGGGTGTATTGTGTGGTTTTGGTGGTAATTGTATGTATATGTGTTATAGGAGGAGGATTCGTAGAGGAATGTTATTGATTAGCTGCCGTGACGGTCTTGTGGTTGCTATTCCAGGTAGGGTTTTCCTACTCAGTATTGATTACATGGTATTGTTGGTAGTTGATTGACTGTTGTTGTTGTATATCGTATTGGTATTGGATTCTGAATTGGTGATTATTGGTAGTATAATTTGATTATCGTGTAACTGTCTGTGGTTTACGAGGTGCGTCCTCGGCTAAATGGAGTCACTTGCGGGAGTGGCTTCACGCCCTTAATTCGCCTTCTATAGAACCCGCCACAGAATGGATGTGCACATTAAGGAACATGGGTTTATCGCTCGGATGAGATGAGCAGGGCTTAGGTGGAAACGGCTGCGGTCCCCCACTGGCGGTGTAGAATACTTGTTGCGATGAGTATTCTGGCAGGGCTACACACTCTAGTGTGTAGTCAGGTGTGTGATGATGGAGTTTGAGTTGATTGAATTGGTTGTGGTATTGTTTTATTGCAGCTGTTTGTTTTTGTAATCAGTACTGATCCCGTTTAAATTTTTTAAAAACTGTGGTGATCCATTCGGGGGTGGTGAGCAGTTGTCTAGCAGGTATACTATGGATGAGCGCGGGATTTGCTGGAGATGGAGTTTTCACGAGTCTGATAGTAGTCTTCCGCTGTGTTGTCTTTATACTTTTGTTACTTCAATTGTAATTTGGTTGTAGAACAGTTGTACTTTACTTTACAATTGGTTTTGTTATGTAATTACTTAAACTTATTTATTAAAGTACATTTTTTTATGGTCTATTTGATATACATTGCCTCGGGTAACCGAGATGGTGGCATTCTTATGCTTTAAGTGGTCTTGGTAAGGCACTTGGAGTATGGGGGGTGTTACAATTGTTGTCTTAAAATCCACCAAGAATCCCTACTCAAGAATGCTTCAAATCTTCACAAATAAGAGCCAATCAACTTTGAAAATGCCTTATTAGAACACTAGAAGTAATGAAGTGAAGCTAGAAGGCAAAAATCAAACCCGAAACATAGTTGAAGCTCACTGATTTTTGGAGCCTCAATTTTTAAAATGATGAAAATGGGTGATTTTAAGTATGTAGAAGGTTGAAAAGTTGGTTTTTATTGTGTAGAAATGGATTAGAATGATTTTTAGAGTAATTCGAAGGTAATTTGGTTGAATTTAATTGATGTTTGAGTGATCTTTTGTGAGTTGGGGTTGAGCTTGAATGTAGAAGATGAAGATGGTAGGTGAGATTTGGATGCAAGGTAATATTCACGGACTGAAATGAGAACATACACGCGTTATCAGCTCAACACGGGCGGGTTGGCAAGGATCTGCTCGATTTCTGAATCATTTCTGCAAATTACAGTTGAACCCGCTCGGGTTGTTCTAGACCCGCTCGGGTTGGGACCTGACACGATCGGGTTATTTTGGACCTGCGCAGATTGAAGGCTGGGACGCCCGTTTTCTCCAAAAATTGCCCAGATTCTCAGGCAGTGAAAAATTCTTCTTTTCCTTTGGTTTCAACTCGCACGAGTTGAGGTCGGGCCCCACGGATTTCAAGCAAATTTTGTCTTAACACCTTTTTAATGATAAGAAAGATGTGCACAAGCCTAAAATTTCCATTTTATTCATTTCTTTACATTTTTCATCTTCTCATTTTTATTAACTCCCTTCAAAAAGCTCAATTAAAATATGAGATCCCTCTCTTTCATCTCTCATGCAATTTATTAAATGAATGAAAATCTACAATAAATGCATATATACAAGTTAATGGTTATTGAGGAACTCCATCAAACCAAAGATTGTCAATAAACAATTTCATAGAAAATTATCACTAGCACTCAAAGCACGTAGAAGTCGGTCAAATTCTTGGGAGTGGGATATGAATAGGCATGAAAAGCAACACGAGATTATACAATTGAATAATGCCCAAGTAATAGACCGAACAATCATGTTAAGAACATTATCACAAAAATTGTAAGAGATGTGATGGATGAAAGGAACATGAAACGAGTAACTTAACACTTCACTCAAATCGTCCTCCAAATAGTCAAAATCACCGCAATCAAGGCAAGTGCTCTCATTATCATCCAAGGTGACTTCAATAGTGTCTATGTCATCATAATCCTCATATCAACAAGGTCCATTATCAAAGGGGTTGTCGTAACAAGGCTCACCAAGTTCAACACAATTGTCTCCCTCTAACATGTCATCCTCAAAGGGTGAGTTTTCACTCAAGCTCACATCCATCTCACTCTCACTTTGCCCATTAACATCAAAATTCCAAGGAAGTTGGGTTCATTGTTACACAAGAAGAGTAGGATGACGACATCCAAGCATTGGTTTCACAATCAAGAATGTACTCGTCCACATCGTCACTCTCTTCATCTATCACACCATCTTCCCAAGGAGGGGCAAATTTGTGAACATAGTGGGTAGGCTCAAGGTTATAAGAAGGTGTCTCATTCTCACAAATCTCATTTTCATCATAGTTTTCCTCAATGAATTTTTGAAATGTGGCTTTTATCGCTTCCATACCTTCCTTAGCACTTTCAAAGATGTCATGTACAATTTGCTTAAGACATTGGGTGGTCATGAACTCAACAAATTCCCGAAATTTCTCACAACTCATCTCACATATCCTACTACCACTCAAGTGAAATGCCAAGTTGCGGGTTTCAAGGTTCATGTTGTAACACCCGCGAATTTTCCTTTTTGACATTTATAATTTATTTAACCATTCAATTACTTTATTTTATATTTTTAAATTATTTAATTTTATTAATTTTATTTTAAACATGTTTTTTATAAAAGCTATATTTTTATAAGCTTGTTTATATAAAAATAAATGTTTTTAGTCGGATAGTATTAATAGTGATAATAATAATAATATTTCCGTCTAGCAAAGTTCATCGCATTTCTCTTGTAAAGCTATATTAATTCGGACCAACCCGATTTCGACAACACAATACACTCACCTACTCTCTTACACTCTACTTTTAACTAATTTTATTGTTGTTGTTGTTGTTGTTGTTGTTGTTGTTGTTGTTGTTGTTGTTGTTGTTGTTGTTGTTGTTGTTGTTGTTGTTGTTGTTGTTGTTGTTGTTGTTGTTGTTGTTGTTGTTGTTGTTGTTGTTGTTGTTGTTGTTGTTGTTGTTGTTGTTGTTGTTGTTGTTGTTGTTGTTGTTGTTGTTGTTGTTGTTGTTGTTGTTGTTGTTGTTGTTGTTGTTGTTGTTGTTGTTGTTGTTGTTGTTGTTGTTGTTGTTGTTGTTGTTGTTGTTGTTGTTGTTGTTGTTGTTGTTGTTGTTGTTGTTCTTGTTGTTGTTGTTGTTCTTTGTTGTTCTTTGTTGTTCTTTGTTGTTCTTGTTGTTGTTGTTGTTGTTGTAGTTGTTGTTGTTGTTGTTGTTGTTGTTGTTGTTGTTGTTGTTGTTATTATTATTTTTATTATTATTATTACTACTACTACTACTAGTTGGAAAGCCCGTGCGATGCACGGGGCTCCTATTAGGATTATCTGTAAAAATATATTCTTAAGTTGATAAAAAAGTCCTACTATGTTATCATCGATAGAAAAAAAAATCGTGAATGGTATAGATGATAACCGATGAATTATTAGTGCTTTTAGTATAAAACTTTTGCCATCAATTAGTACAACATCAAGTGACATAGTTATAGTATGTCGCTAGCTTTTTCAGGGTTACATGCACAACCGGTTTTTAATTAGATACAAAACGCTTTCTCTATAAACATGGTGGAGTTCACCAATATGAACCCTTAATAACGGAGAAATATCTTTATGAGTTTTGCAAATTATTTTACAACTACGTAAAACTGAGTGATGTTACAAAAAATAGCAGGTATCATAATTATATATATTTAGTACGTTGAGAGAAAATGTTAGACCTCTTATAACATAATTTTACCTTGACTATTTACAATTAAGAGTATTTGCTCCTTATAGACATCACGCAATATTTATTGTTCTATTACATAGAATGCACGCGCACCTAGTAGTATATATGTGATAACATCAGTTAGTAGTTTATGTCAATTTTATAATAGTTGGGTTACCAATTTAGTTTAATAAAGTCAGTTAGTAGTATACTCCCACTGTCCTGGTCATTTGTTGTCCTTTTTCATTTTGGAGTGTCTCAGTCATTTGTTGTCCTTTCTATTTTAAGAATGAATTTGATGAGTAATTTGATAATTCACACTCAATTTATTCCACTTGTCATTTAGTAATTGCCCCCTCCCATTTCCTTGGTCTTTGTGCCAAAACCAAAGGATAAAAAATGACCGGGACATAGGGAGTATATTTTATGGCACAGCTGAAAACGTTAATTTACGTTACCATGGTCTGCTAATAGAAAATTATTAAATTTAACAAAAAGTCAAATTATGCTAAAAATGGAAGCAAACAAAATTTTGAGGGTTGATTTAGATGAGGACAGATTAATCACCAGTTCCTATTACAAAAATGCAACGAAAGCGTTGTGACATTTGGTATCAGTTATATACTAACATTCAGAGATATAATTGGATTATAGAGTTACGGTTCTTATTGTCTTAGCACCATCTATTTTTTTACGGAAATAGTCTTTGACTACTTATCCTTAAAAACTCCATGCAAAATATATAATACGACATCTTAATTTGGTAAATTATTAAAACCTCTTTGCGAACAATATCCTTCATGTGGCCTTGATACATTTCATTTCTATCATCGATGTAGAACCTTAATCTCTCGAATGACGTTGCTTTTGAAACTACGTAAAGCAGACCATTAATAAAAATTAGTTTCGGCAGGTAAATTTCAACATGATTTAGTGCTCTAGTTTATTGTTATGGCGCAGCATTAGAGCGGGCAAACAATGACACGACACGAAAACACGGCAGGAATTCGATACAAAATTAACGGGTTTGGGTTGACATTTAACGACCCATTTATGTAAGTGGGTCGACACGAACACGACACGAGATTTAATTGGGCTAGGTTTGGGCTGGCCTGGGCACTCTAAACACGAACCCGACACGAATAACCTATTTACTAAATTAATCACAAATTTTCTTGATACTCACATAAATATACTTACACTTTCTAAATATGACATGACACGAAAACACGACACGAAATTAACGGGTTAGGGTTGAGTTTGAGATTTGATGACCTATTAATGTAACTGGATTGACACGAACAAGACAAGAGATTTAATTGGGTCGGATTTGGGTTGAAGAGTTCGTGACCTGTTTAAACGTGACACCTGAACCCGACACGACCTGCTCTGTTTGTCACGTCTACGTAGCAAGGCCTCTACGTATATTGTCTATGCTTAAGAACGAAAAGAATCTTTGTATCTGAGGAAGTCATTAATATCCTCGGGTTCAGGACTTTTTGCCGACTTTGGAACCCGTAAGTATCTTCCCTTCTACTATGAGTTTTCGAGGGCGATTGATAATAAGACAGACCCTGTTATACCACACTTGGTTGAGCATACTATTATGAGTTATATTAAAAAAATTCATGATGTATACTCTCTCTCCCCTTTTTAAACTCTTTCACCTTGCTTCTTAGAGGTCAAACTTTTATAATTTTGACCATTAATATGTCGAAAATCATGATCAAACTTCCACATTAACAATTGTGTAGAAGCAATACGGAAGATCATTGCAAAGAGGATGAAATACATTTAGTGTGAAATTCCTAAAAGATAATGAATCTTACTCCCAAAGTCTACACCAACTAAAATACCCGACCAAATCTCGCATAATGAAAACAAAAGCAACGCCTAAAAGTAAGGATGTCAAATGGGGGATAAGACATGATGAATGTCAGGCCTTCTCATACCCGTATTTAATAGAAAAATTACATGTCCCTACTTGTCGCAAGTAAACAATTTCAAAACCATAACCGCTTCAACTTTGGGAGATCTTAAAATAGTTTCGTTCCATTTAAATGTCATATAGTCGTCTATTCTACAACTTTCTTAAATAATTCTGATATTATTTTACCCATATATAACACCCATAATTGGCACGATTTAAAATTCAGTTTGAGTCTAAAACTTTATTTATATTCGCTACATCCAAGACAAATGCGATATAGTTGGACACTTGTGATAGATTTTCCTTTTTGATCAAATTATTTTACTTTTTTTTTTCTTATTGCAGAGCTAACAATAATTTTTATTCTTATGTAGAAAGTTAACATTTATTTTGAACCAATTACTTATTTATTATGTTCCTCGTGATTTTGGAGTATATATGTACCTTGTGTTACAATGTCTAATTGCTAATATTTATTCTGAACCAATAACTATAATGGAAATTATAAAATTAAAAATGGAACTTAAGATCAACTACTAACAATAGGGTCAAAAATACGTAAACATTAGCAAAAAAAAAAAAAACATCAAGAAGTAATTAATTAGATATGAGGAAGGTCGGGAGATCATGAAAAATATCATATTTAGGCTTTATTTCAAAGAAATTAGCTATTGAGCAAAATTTCATTAATCTTAATTTTTTTGTAAATATTTGATAGATAAATTATTTACCAAAATAAGAGTAGCATGTGAGAAATAAGTTACCAGTTTTTTTTATTCATTCAATTTATAATATTAAATATAGAGAACTTATTATGTTCTTTTATATCATTTTGACAAAAAAAACAGCTACCTTTTGGTTAGTTTGCCAAACATTTTTGGCTTAATCAATTAAATTATCACCTCTTAATTTTAAATTACCTTTTAAGCTACATTTTTAGGTTTTAGTTAACTTTTCAGTTAGTATGACAAACGAAATTTAAGATATAGTAGTTAATTATATTTTACTCCCTTTTGAAATCCACATTTTAAAAATTACTCCCTTTTGATTTTTTTTTTTGCTAAAATCACTCCCTTAAGTTGCATTTTTTTTCTTCTAAAATTGCTCCAAACTTCAATTTAAGTGACTTATTTTCTCTGTTTTTGAACTCTCCATCCATTTGTTTACATAGTTATAGCTTCAAAGTATATAAATTGGCTAAGGCGCAAACAGAATAAGTTCAAAAACAGACGAAATAGGTCACTTAAATTGGAGTTTTGAAGTAATTTTAGGAAGAAATGCAACTTGTGAGTAATTTTAGCCAAAAAAAAATCAAAAGGGAGTAAAATCTAATTAACTCGATATAGTATGAATAATGTTTATATTATAATTAATATATACCATATAATTAATTACATTGTGTATTTTGAGTATCACCTACTCGAATAATCTTATTAAAATAAATTTAATCTACTTATATTTGGATAACTTTATTAAAATATTAAGAAATCTACTTTTATTAAGATAATTTTATTAAATTTGTTTCGAAATCTACTCTTGTTAGGAATTCTAAAAAAGTTGGACTCTCTAATATCGCTCGAAAAGTTTCTGCTTTATATATATATATATATATATGTATTGATTATTATTATTATTATTATTATTATTATTATTATTATTATTATTATTATTATTATTATTATTATTATTATTATTATTATTATTATTATTATTATTATTATTATTATTATTATTATTATTATTATTATTATTATTATTATTATTATTATTATTATTATTATTATTATTATTATTATTATTATTATTATTATTATTATTATTATTATTATTATTATTATTATTATTATTACTATTACTATTACAATTTGTATTACTATTATTATTACTATTATTATTACTATTATTATTATTATTATTATTATTATTATTATTATTATTATTATTATTATTATTATTATTATTATTATTATTATTATTATTATTATTATTTATTCCCTCAACCCAACCTTCCTCGTCACTTTCCCTCCCCTGTCTTTTTTCTTTTTTTTCGAGCAACAACAACATAAACAAACAGAGCCAAGACTTCATTTCCGACGAGCTCCAACCTCAAATCCCGACTCCATTTCTCAACCTTTTCCCTTAATTCTTGCACATTCTCCTCCTCACTTCCTCCTTCATCTTTCTAGGTAAGAAAGCTTCTATTTTGCCGAGTTTTCGAAAATGCCATCTTAAGTCAAACTCGGTTTTGTGATTGAAACAACCCGTTTTCTTCCTTCTAGTTGATGAGCTTGAAGACCTGGAGGGAGGCTCGTATTTTTTAGACGTTTTCCTCGGAGTTTTGAAAGGCAAAAAGGTAACGGTGATAGGTTACTCCACAAATGTCGAAGTTTCCGTCTTTTGTGTCGCTTTATATGCTCTTGTTTGATAAAATTTGATCCTTTATGTTTTTCTCATTTGTATGATAATTTCTGTCTCAAAATAATGTTTGAATTAGGCTGTTTTTATGCGCTCTTCATTTAGATTGGTTTTGTAACACTCCCATACTCCAAGTGCCTTATCAGGACCACTTAAGGCATGGGAATGCTACCATCTCGGTTATCCGAGGCAATATATATCAAATAGAAAATAAAGAAACGTACTTTATTAAGTAAATTTAAAGCGATACATGTCCAATACCAAAACTGTTAAAGAAAATACAACTGTTTCCCAAAAATGTCAAACCACCTAAAGTACAAATGTTTAACGACACAGCGAAAGACTTCTAGACATCTCGTGATGACTCAACCCAGCTATCCATGCGCGTTCATCTAATACCTGTTCAAGAACTGCTCACCACCCCCGAATGGATCACCACAGTTTTCAAAACATTTAAACGTGGTCAGTTACTAATTACACAAAAACAATACAACAGAAACAGTAAAACAATCATCCAATCTCCATCATAACTCCATACACCTGACTACACACCTTTGGTGTGTAGTCCTGCCAGAATACCCATCTCAACAAGTATTCCACAACGCTAGTGGGAGACCGCAGCCGTTCCCACCTAAGCCCCGCTCATCTCATCCGAGCGATAACCCATGTTCCTTAATGTGCACATCCCCTCTGTGGCGGGTTCCACAGAGGGCAAATCAGAGGGCGTGAAGCCACTCCCGCAAGTGACTCTACTCAGCCGAGGACGCACCTCGAGAACCACAGACAAAAAATCACAACCAACTACATTATAAAACAACAATCACCAATTACCAATTCTAATACGATATGAATCAACAACAATAATCAACCATCAACAATACTATGTAAACAATAACCGAGTAGGGAAACCCTACCTGGAAAAGAAATCACCAATACCGTCATAATAGCGAATCAGCAAAGTTACTCTACGAAATCATCCCTATCAAATACACAATCATAAAATCACCATCTAGTATCAAAATACTTCCAAAACCCCCAAATTACCCAATTAGGGTTTCAACCAAAATCAATGAAACGATATAAAAACTATACAAGGATCTTACCCTCGACACGACGAACTTAACGGCGTAAAGAACGTGACGATCCGACCACCTTAGCCTTTGGGATTTGATAGCAACACGACGAAAGAGAGCAACGTAACTTGTTTTCTTTTTGAAAGGTTTTAGAAAGGTGAAAAGTGCCAAATAAGGTGACGGAAGGCTTTATATATTAATCACGCGTTACTAATAAAACCCGGCTAAAACAACCCGCATAACCGACTTACTCGATCAAGCAAGTGACTTACTCGATTGAGTGCCCCTTACTCGATCGAGTGCCAGACGTACTCGATCGAGTACCCATTAGGAAGACTACTGTTTCGTATAAAAACATACTTACTCGACAGAGTAAGCCCCTCTCGATAGAGTACCCAAAGACATAAAAAACCGTAGTATTACAGTCTTCCCTCCTTAAAAGGAACTTCGTTCCCGAAGTTCAACCCATACTCAAAACTAACATACTAACTCGATCAAGACACAACAACGCAACTAAGAACTCAAAAGGAAACCCCAACCTATGAAACATGAACTCTTAACACCAATTCCACCAACTATGCCTACCTCCACAATATGGCTCACGATATCGTATCCACCACATTATAGTCTGTCGACACTAACTCCATACACTTCCAAATACCATCCACCAATGTCGCTAGCTTCGTCTCACTACATATTATTTACTACAAAATCCAATATCAAGACACTCATAAACATCAAACGAAACGTTACATTCTACCACCCTCAAAAGGAACTTCGTCCTCGAAGTTTACTCCCACTCATAACATCATCATCAAACTGTCAACACTATCGAACTCATAAACATTATCACTACTACATGCACGACCATGACCGTTTAACAATATCAACCACAAAGCAAATCCATTCTTTATTCTCCACCAAGACTCAAACTTCCAAATCTACTACAACATGTACAACCATCGAACTCTCTTTGCCGCATCCTACTCTACTTAAGATAAATGTTACGTCCTCGTAACTCACCAATACTAAATCATTTGCTATGCTTCCCAAATTCCTCTTCACCACCGCATGTCAACGATAACCAACTATAGCCTCAACACCTATAACCATTCCTATTTCCAAGGTTCTCTTACTCTAATAGTTCTCCTACCTCAAATTATTCTGCACTCCCTCTAACCAATATCACAAAATCCTTAGCATAGCCAATACTCGAACTCTTCCACATTACCGCAAAACGACATACCTCTCTATATAAAGCACCTATCTCCAAAAGCATACTCACGATCCACACTTGTTACACACACTCACACTAGATCCTCAAGTTCTTTTCTTTAATTACCGCAAAACTCATCATAACTTGACGTGATACTAATTCCCAACACTGTATACTCACTCTCCCAATAAATATTACGAACCACTTGCCGCTTCCAGCTTGGCACACACGTTCCACAAAACTCTTGCCACAACTATGTCCACCAATGCCTTATCTAATACAAGATCAAAAGTATTCTAACCACCTCTCACAACTGTATTCCATCAACAGAATATTACTATACCATGACAACCCCAATCACATGCGCAACTCTCTTCCATATCATACACTACCCTCACTCCCAAGCCAAAACTAGCAAGAAACATCAATAAACAAAACAACGATCTATATGTCCAAACGAAACTCACAAGAAACATCAGTAAACAAAACAACAATCTATATAGCTGGTATGTACTTTCGAAAACTCGTATCGTAATCATCCCTCCTACTCCACCACAACCGATGACGGCATCGCAACATCGCCAACAACAGCCGCATCGCAGCGCGAAAATATCCGCATCACAACACGAAGTACCATGCCCGGATCACCACCCGAGGTACAACAACCACATACCCACTGAGTCATAAAACTTCCTGGACAAGAAAACTTACTCAAAACCGCTTTACTAGATCACAACGCAACATACTAGACGGAATAAACAGATAGGAACCTCATGAATATCATCCACACCATTTCACGGAATAAACATATATCATGAATACACATACAAGTATAACTAACCATGCCAGATCACCCAAACTATAACTTTTTGAATATCATTCCATTAGGTTACCGTACCCAACATACATTACAGAACATTCAGATAACAACTTTATAACTATTACACCATACGACTTCTTGTGAGGTTAGAACCTCACACAGACATTTATACACATCATAGACCCGTAATCACATCCAACTAGTCAATCCTGATCACGTAAGTTACCACTTGATAAAGGTTATCTCTCGCCCGAGCTTAACTCGCATGCCCTTTATAACACATTCTCCCATTCTCATAACTATCACCTCCTGACAGATGTAACCATACCATTAATACTTAACTACTAGCAACCGCCTCCTATAACCATATCTTATACTTCCTCACAACCATACATATCAATCTGGTCTCTACTAAATCAACCTCTTTAGAATGGCTATCTTTCCTACTTATCATCACCTTTAACCACTAGTCACAACACCTCAACACTACCACCGTTCGTATATCAAACCTCTTACACTCATCTCTAAATATCACGGTTTTTTTCCCATCTTCGGTTAACATCCCAAATATCGAACATTAAGTCCATCAACAAAAATTTACCTGGACATTCATCCCAAATCTATCCTTAATTGTATCGTCACCTAACTCTCCACCAAAATCTCATATCGTGCAGATACTCTACCAACTTCTTACTTCCTTAATTCCTCGAAACTCGTGACTAACATGTTGTCCTGAAACTCCTATATAACCATTAACTCACATCCTCATGATAGTATCATACATCTCGACGATCCCTTACTTCTGTATCACATAACTCCGGTCAACATTCTCCTAGTTTACTCCCCTCAATCGTTTCCTTTTATACTCGACAAAATGAATTAACAATTCAACTCCTTATTCCTTATACTTAACTCTTTAGTGCTCCAGTTACCTTCTCATTGCTCCAAACCTCAAATCCCTTTATTTTATATCAGTACCATCTCGCTCTTTCTTACCATGAATATTCTCTCATCATGCTATCACTCACACTTGTCACCAATCCATCCACACAAGCAAAGTTTTTTTTTGCCTCTAGAAACCAAAACTCATTTCATACCGTTAATTGTCCAAGGAAATCACACATTAGTTTCACCTCTTGATAATACAAATTCCCAAACTCGGCCACTACCTACACATCGCGGCATAACTCGATCTCACTATACACCATTCGTTTCCATACCTCTATAACGACTTTCCATCAATTATAACCTTAACCAACACAATCCTAACCATCTCCCTCCATAAGTATTCACACATCCCAATTTGCCACTATTTGCATCCCTCACTTCAATCTTTTCATTCTCACGTTCCCTAAACTTACATCACTCCTTGCTCATATACACTTACCTTTACATTACTCAAATTTGTGATTATATCACTCACCACATCTCACAAAACATTCTCCCTGTCTCGATAAGCTCATCCATCTTCCTTTATTTTTCCACTATTCATCACAATCACATATAACTCATGTCCTCCCCACCAAACTCATACCCATTATAAGGTGCCACTCCCCTCATCATAAGATTGGGTAACTTACGCATCAGGGCCAACACATATGTAAAACAATGCATAAAGAAGCAAAAGGACAACTTTCAATTAAACATGATATGCGACGAGGTCAAAAGATAAGCATATGACCCAAAACAGGGGTCACTAGATCGAGTACAGCCTACTCGATCGAGTAGGTGAAGGTCATAAGCACGTACAACAAATTACCAGGGCTATACGATCGAGTAAGGGGTACTCGATTGAGTAACAATAGGTTCACTCGATCGAGTAAGGGCCACTCGATCGAGTACCCTACGCATTTCTCACCACTATCCAATTTTCGTAAAACGGTCATATCTCACTCGTTTCTTGGTCATTTTGGGCGTGTGACCTATCGTTAGAATCGTAAAAGAACAAGCTATTACCTTCAATTGGAATCACATCAAAATCATATATACATATCATGTTATAACAGTTTAAAGGAAACCTCTCTATAATCGGACAACATAACTACTTGATTCTTTCTTCCAAACAACTTACACAACAACAAAGTAAACAAAACCAACTCGATACTCGTAAAACCAGTATCCCTAACCACATGTTACTATCTACAAAAGCCAAACAACAACATCCATCATGCACATATATTATTCAACTTATCAATCATGTACTACCCACATGCATTTATTCTATAACTTTACGTAAAACAATTACATAATATACGACATAAAATCCCCTATTCACATGTTACTAACATAGCAACAGTAAAAAATCCACTTCCATAACATAAACATGTTCTCCACATGAATTTCATATTCTCATGCAATTAATTACTTCATCTTTTCAAACATATTCATAGATCATATTCATACAATTTATTCACCCAACATATTCATCCACTATATTCATCTAATTATATGCATATAAACAATAGTAAACTAGTAGCGATCTCAACCACAATTCATGTTATCATAAACAATTACCTTCGTCTCTTCCACCACACCTCCATTCAACCACATAACACCTCATCCAACATATTCATATAACATAAGTAAACACATAGCAATCCCATGATACCCCATAGTGACCGGTTTAAAGTTGTTGGGCGAGTTCGCGACTTAAGGACGTCTCCCAAGTCTCCGAATTAGCTCCTAACAACTCCTACCCGGGTTCATTTTAGTTTGACTCATTATATTCATTGGGTTCATTAGTTACAGGTTCCAAAATCGTGTAAGGTTCATATACCTATTATTAGACTCCTCTAATAGTGAACTAATTAACTTTTTAATTATTTGTTCTTTAGATCTAGTGCATGCATAACAAAATAAAAGATTTATGAGGAAAAACAATGTTCCTTACTTTTTTGGTTGGTTCGAAATATAGGGCACAAGTAAGGTCACCTTCCTTCACTTGTTCTTGAGCTTAATGTGTTGGATGATCCTCCAAAGACTCCAACTATAGAAGCCACTCCATAGATTGAACTCAAGACTTACCCTTAAACTAGTATACTAATTAACTAGATTATTATATTAGTACCCTTAAAATGATTATAATATTATTACTATTACTACACTAGTAATCTTTATTTGATATTAGAATGGATGAACACATGCTTGTGAATCTAAAAACCTTGTTTTTAGAGAGATGGAGAGAATATGAGAGTTTTGCATGTGTGAGATGTGAATGAATGAGTGTGTTGTAAAATGAGAACAAAAGTTCTCATAAAAGGGGAGGTGAGGCCGGGTAGGGTATGTCCAAAAGGGCATCTTACTTTCCTCTTTTTGTCTTCACAAGAATTGGATGTGTAAGATGTGTAAGAATAGGTCTAAGGCTAGTTGTAGGTAGGCATCATCATACCATTTTATCAAATAAAATAAAACCAAAATCCACTAACACACCCTCCATTTCGGTCCAACCTCAATAAAATGGACTACCATTTTATTTTGTCCATTTGTCATTTGTCACACAATATGTTACATGTAGTATGTTACATGTTATTAATTAATTTAATGCATATTTATCACATAAATATCATTTTACAAATTAATTAATTTACATACAATAAATTCACTAGTGATGCTTGATCTCATAAATAAAATGGGTCATATAATTATAATTCACAACATCTTGTATTTATAATTAACCATTCATTCTTATCTCAATTGTTTCTCAAACAATAAACAATTTTAGTAATAAAGCATTTTTATTACTAAAATAAATCTTATTTAATCCCATTACAATAAGATATCAATATTCTCTCTCACAAATTAATTGTTCAATTTTAACTATACTCCTACTCTATAGTTCCATTACTTTCACAAAGTAACACTTCAACTATAAGAGATGTTTGTGATGATCCAATTTACTCCCACTCGATCTCTCAGAAATACATCTATCTTCTTGAGAGATAGCTTTGTGAGTTATAAACATATATATGATGGAATATTAGCAGTTTATCTAGACTATGTATTAGCTTTCAAAAGGCCATCCCTAACATGGCAGTTTGATTCATGTAATATACGAGTCTTATCCATGTCATCTATTTAATAGACTCTCTATTCTAGGTATCTCATGGTTGACCATTCATTTAGAATAATGTGTCCATATTGTTTCGTAAATTCCGTACTTAATGAGTTCAAAAGCTCATTACAACTTTATAATTGATCTTACATAAGTAAGTCGTTACTATTAGTAACAAAGACATAAGGAGAATCAAATTCATAGCTTATGGACTTATAATGATTCAATCATCATAATCGTCTATTTGATCAATTTGAGTTGTTAATCTAATGTTTCACTATGCAAGTAGTATATGATGATGATTTTAGAACTAATGACATAATAAAATAAGTGACTTGGGTTGAAAACCAAATCACAAATATCCAAAGCACAACAATTGTTTAGAGGATACAAACTAATTTCCAAGTCACACAAAGAAATTTAAAATAGTTCTAAAGTTCTCAAAGTACATCATAAAATTAAAGACAAAGTAAATTAAAGTCAAGCTTCCATAGATCCATCACCAAGGTCGGCTACTCTAGCTTCCCACATGATACTCTAAGCTTGCTTCTCCTTGCCTTTTTCCTTGCTAGGAGCCGCTATTTACAATAAAAAGGGTAATCATCACAACTTGTATCATCATACCAAGGTTGAGATTGAAACACAAAAGATAGGGATAGTTATATACCTACTGGAATAACCTTTCCAGCTTTGATGTTGCCAAGATATTTGGAATAATTTCTCTTCCAATGCCCAACTCCACAACAATAGTGGCACTTGTCCCCGAAGGAGGCACTGTACTTGGGCTTGGAGGAACTAGCTTCACAAGCTTTAGCTTTTTTCCTGTTGGGAGTTCGCTTCTTTTCCTTTTTCCCGCCTTTCTTGAAGGTTCCCTTGCTCTTATGATTGACATTGAGCACATCTTTGGTGGAGCTAACACTTAGCCTCATATCCCTTTCGGCTTGAACAAGCATTTTCTGCAACTAATCAAGGGAAACCTTCTTATCTTACGTATTAAAATTCACTCGGAATTGAACATATGCTTTGATTTTGTTGAGGGAATGAAGAATCCGATCAATCACTAGTTCATCGGGAATTTCCACCTTATGCATTTTTAAGGTCTCAACATGCTCCATCAACTTGAGCACATGAGGGCTAACTTTTTGGCCCTCCTTAATGTTGAGATCAAAGAATGCGGAAGCCGCCTTATATTGTATGACCCTAGGAGCTCGTGAAAACATGTTCACAAGCTTCATGTAGATCTCATGAGCGGTGCTAATCTTTTTAGCACTTCTTTGGAGTTTGGCCTCCATAGCAAAGATCAACACATTTTTGATCGCGACCGACTCCTTTTGGTAAACCTCATAGGTTTGCCTAACGGCGGCGGTGGACCTAGCATTAGGTTCAGTGCGAGATGCCTCGGTAAGGTAATGAAGCTTGTCGTCACCCTCCGCGGCCAAGCGAAGTTGCGCGTTCCAATCAGCGAAATTGGACCCATTCTTTTCTAACTTACGTCGATCCATGAAGGATCGGATCCATGACACATTGGTGAGCGTGTTGGAACTAGTGGTTGCGGATGAAATTGGAGTTGCCATTGCGATTGATAAAACGAATCTGACTACAAAATAGGAAGTGAAGGAATTAATAAACATCTATCGTTTTGTCAATACTTGTAAACATTTTAAACAAGTTGTTAAGAATTTATGTAGTGACCTCTACCCAACTATCATAAATGATTCCGAGATCCAAATTCATATTAATACGGGTACGGTGAGCCGAGTCATCCCTTATTAATATAACTCGGTGGATTAACCTCTTAATCGATTCTACTTCTAGAACTCTCGGTTGATAAAAATTACTCTAATTTTCATCTTTAGCCCGGAACACATGCGACTACGGTCACGAATACTTCCGTTGAGCTTAATCCAAATTTCGATGTAATAACATTTTATTACCCACTTACCCAACGTAACAAGGTTTGTATTACAGTGAAGCCGGATTAACTTCCTTATGAAATTGGGTTTATTTCGTGGGTTCTACTATTTGGTAAGGCTAAATCTCAATTATTAATTTACCGAGAGGTCATGTCAATTTATTATCTATCACGTTTTAAGTGAACTAAAGCGGTGAATTACGATAATTATAATTGACATGGTCGATCACTCGATATGATATGCATGTGTTGTTATAGTGATTTGGCAATGCATGCAACATATTAAAAGAAATGCAAAGCAATAATAAAATTCCTAGTATGGCCTTCCTAAAATAGAAAATCTAATAATCTATTACGTATTCGGAAACCAACTCCTTTGGTCCCTTGAATCTTCAAGTGGCACGCCTCCCAAGAACACCGTCTTTGTCGGATCACCTTTCCGAATGGCACCGTCTTGAAGCAATTCCATAATTACAAATAATAATAAAAATACAAAACTATTCCTATTATACATTTGTAAAATGGAAAAACTAATAAAATAAAATAAAAGTGGTACGAGGTCACATTAAATTACAACCGAATCAATATTCCCTTTCATTACGGGTAATATCGATTGAAACTAAAGCCATACTAAGATAAAATTACATAATTCAAAATTATATAAATAAAATACATTCAACAATTGAAATATGCAGCATTATAATATCTATGTATCATGCCAAATTATGTGCCAAATCGCCCTATTTAACTTATATGGTTTATATAACCCGGTTTTATGAAAATGCGTGATAATAACTTCTTAAAATCACAAATTAACACTTAAATCACATCTAAGATCAAGTTAATTATCTTAACACTCTTAGGACTCAAAAATTAGTCATCACTCAATTTTTGACAATAAATCAACTTGATTTATTTTTTATGCTCATATTTGACCTTAAAATCATCATTTATATGAAATAAATCCAAAATAAATTACAATAATTTCAAAATTTGAATTTTAAATTTTTGAACATTCTGGAATAATTCCATGACACTCATAATATCAAAAATCATGGTTAAAATTTTTTGAATTAATTTTGAGAAAATATAGTTGCATTTTATCGGTTTTATCTCATAAAACATCTAAAGTATCCAAAAATTAATCCAATCAATTTTACAACTTTAGATCTGATAATTGGGATATTTATGAAACCTAAAATAATTTTCTCATGTCATGCAATTCATTTTAGCCATTTATGCTAAAATAGTCACTATTTATGCCATTTTTACTCTAAAAATTCATAATTAATGCTAAATGAGATCCTTCTATCTCGAAATTTACATACACTCTGTAAATCATGCATGTGACAACGTATTAAAGTTTTATGGCCCAATTCGAAATTTAACTATTTTTAACAATTTTACCTCTTTTAATCCATTTTTATCTCATAAAAATCATAAATCATGCAATATTAATCCAATTAATATGATATTTTACATGCAATACATAAAATATTCATGTGAGGTTATACTAAAATACCAAGGCCAGTAGTGAAGGTTAATTTATTTTAGTGAATAAAAGTTCATTTTAATCATAAAAATGTAATAAAATCACTAAAAATCATTATAATGAGCTATAAATTTCCATAAATCGTAAAAATGACCTAAAAACATTTGAGGACCAGAACATATGACATGCATAATTATTTCGTGGTTTACTCATATATATCACAAATTTTTAGTTTTATATGTTAACATTTTAACTCGGAAAAACAATATCCGATTATGCATGCAACATCCTATGCTCTGATACCACTTGTTAGGTTCATATACCTATTATTAGACTCCTCTAATTGTGAACTAATTAAATTTTTAATTATTTGTTCTTTAGATCTAGTGCATGCATAACAAAATAAAAGATTTATGAGGAAAAACAATGTTCCTTACATTGTTGGTTGGTTCGAAAGATAGTGCACAAGTAAGGTCACCTTCCTTCACTTATTCTTGAGCTTAATGTGTTAGATGATCCGCCAAAGACTCCAAGTATAGAAGCCACTCCTTAGATTGCACCCAAGACTTACCCTTAAACTAGTATACTAATTAACTAGATTATTATACTAGTACCCTTATAATGATTCTAATATTATTACTATTACTACACTAGTAATCTTTATTTGATATTAGAATGGATGAACAAATGCTTGTGAATCTAAAAACCTTGTTTTTAGAGAGATGGAGAGAATATGAGAGTTTTGCATGTGTGAGATGTGAATGAATGAGTGTGTTGTAAAATGAGAACAAAAGTTCTCATAAAAGGGGAGGTGAGGCCGGGTAGGGTATGTCCAAAAGGGCATCTTACTTTCCTCTTTTTGTCTTCACAAAAATTGGATGTGTAAGATGTGTAAGAAGGTCTAAGGCTAGTTGTAGGTAGGCATCATCATACCATTTTATCAAATAAAATAAAAACAACCAAAACCCACTAACACACCCTCCATTTCGGTCTATCCTCAATAAAATGGACTACCATTTTATTTTGTCAGTTTGTCATTTGTCACACAATATGTCACATGTAGTATGTTACATGTTATTAATTTTTTTTTTGGTAGAATGTGAGTATGTATTATATATATAAAAAAAGGTTGAGTACAAGTAGCCAAATATTAATCACCCATTACATATAGATTCTTATGCTTAAGCCAATTTATCTCTTCCTTAGTCATATGCTGAAAGTCTCTTCCTCTGATTGTAGCTTTCACAATCTCTATGATCTGCTCAGCACAAGTCTCTGGCCTAGTTAAGACCCCTTCTAGCCTGCACTTTTTTCTTTCCTGCCAGATATGATACATAGCTCCCCATATCACAGCTGCTTGGACTCCTATCTGCATCTTAGTACCAGTCCGTTGCAGACACCAATCAAGGACTTGTCTGTCTGGGAATTGGCATTTCAGTTTCTGGTTGATGCTGCCTATAACTTGCTTACTGTAAGCACACTGAAAGAATAAATGGTTTGCCCCTTCAGTAGCTTAAGCACATAAGAAGCAGCTATCATCAATATCCATGCCAAACTGTACTAGTCTGTCATTAGTTCTGAGTGCTCCATCTGCAAATAGCCAGCCAAAGAACTGGTGTTTAGGTAGCACCCAAGCATTCCAAATCAATTTTTCCCATGGCACTTTTGGTGCACTTACCTGAAGCCATTCATAGCATACAACAGTTAAGAATTCCTTTCCCTACACAGTCCACTGTCCATTAGTATAACCAGGAAGCAATTCCTGCTTAACCCTACAGATTCTTCTCCATACCCAGCTAGACTGTGCAACAGGTGTGTAATCCATCCATTCTGTCCCTTTCAGGTAGTTCTGTTGCACCCACTTTACCCAGATTGTATCCTTCTTCTCTGCTATCCAAGTCACTAACCTCCCAACCATATCTTTGTTCATACTTTCCTGGTTCTTAAGCCCAAGCCCCCCTTCTACTTTTGATCTACAAACCTTGTCCCAAGCCACTAAAGGGACCCTTCAATAATCTGCACTGTTGTCCCACAAGAAGTTCCTGCAAGTAGCCTCAATTCTAGCTATGATCCCCTTAGGTAGGACAAACATGGATGCCCAGTATGAGTGCAAAGAAGACAAGACTGCCTGCACCAATACTAGCCTCCCACTATAAGTGAATTTCCTTGCTCCATAGCCATTAATTCTGCTGCATATTTTCTCCACCAAATATTCACAATCTTTCTTTTTCAATCTAGTAGTTTGGATTGGCATTCCCAGGTACTTGAAAGGAAGGGTACCTTCTACAAACCCAGACACACTGAGGATATCTTGTTTTATATGATCTGGTACACCTTTAAAATAAGCATTTGACTTTGAAGCACTCACTTTCAACCCAGAGGCCTTTGAGAAGGTAGAGAAAGACTTGAGTAGCAGCATCATAGACTCTGTGTCCCCTCTACTAAACAGAAGAACATCATCAGCAAACATCAAACTGGCCAATTTCTATTGTTTCATGTTATTAATTAATTTAATGCATATTTATCACATAAATATCATTTTACAAATTAATTAAATTACATACAACAAATTGACTAGTGATAATTGATCTCATAAATAAAATGGGTCATATAATTATAATTCACAAGATCTTGTAATTATAATTAACCATTCATTCTTATCTGAATTGTTTCTCAAACAATAAACAATTTTAGTAATAAATCATTTTTATTACTAAAATAAATCTTATTTAATCCCATTACAATAAGATATCAATATTCTCTCTCACAAATGAATTGTTCAATTTTAAGGAATTGATCACCTTGTATCGTTATACAATTAATCAATTTATCTATTAAGGGAATTGTCCTTTAGGTGTGACCTTCAGGGATCAACTGACCACCATCGTCATACGACAGTAATGTCAAACTCTATTTAGCCAATCATTACCGATTAATGATGATCAGTCGACTATATAATGAATCATCCCTTACGTATTCTTAATATGAGATTTAATTATGATATTAAATCATGTGATCGCACTATTGTTGAGGACACATTTTCCAACAAATTGTCGCTCTAATACCACTTTGTAACACCCTCATACTCCAAGTGCCTTACCAGGACCACTTAAGGCATGGGAATGCTACCCATCTCGGTTACCCGAGGCAATATATATCAAATAGACAATAAAGAAACGTACTTTATTAAGTAAATTTAAAGCTATACATGTCCAATACCAAAACTGTTAAAGAAAATACAATTGTTTCCCAAAAATGTCAAACCAACTAAAGTAGCAAATGTTTAACGACACATCGGAAGACTTCTAGACATCTCGTGATGACTCAACCCAGCTATCCATGCGCGTCCATCTCATACCTGTTCAATAACTGCTCACCACCCCCGAATGGATCACCACAGTTTTCAAAACATTTAAACGGGGTCAGTTACTAATTACACAAAAACAATACAACAGAAACAGTACAACAATCACCCAATCTCCATCATAACTCCATAAACCTGACTACACACCAAAGTGTGTAGTCCTGCCAGAATACCAATCTCAACAAGTATTCCACACAGCTAGTGGGGGACCGCAGCCGTTCCCACCTAAGCCCCGCTCATCTTATCCGAGCGATAACCCATGTTCCTTAATGTGAACATCCTCTCTATGGCGGGTTCCACAAAGGGCAAATCAAGGGCGTGAAGCCACTCCCACAACTCACTCCACTCAGCCGAGGACGCACCTCGAGAACCACAGACAAACAATCACAACTAACTACATTATAGAACAACAATCACCAATTACCAATTCCAATACGATATGAATAACCAACAATAATCAACCATCAACAATACTATGTAAACAATAACCGAGTAGGGAAACCTTACCTGGAAAAGCAATCACCAATACCGTCACAATAGCGAATCAGCAAAGTTCCTCTACGAAATCACCCCCTATCAAATACACAATCATACAATCACCATCTAGTATTAAAATACTCCCAAAACCTCAAAATTACCCAATTAGTTTAAACTAAAATCAATGAAACGATATAAAAACTATACAAGGTTCTTAACCTCGACACGACGAACTCAACGGCGTAAAGAAAGTGACGATCCGACCACCTTAGCTTTGGGATTTGATAGCAACGCGACGAAAGGGAGCAACGTAACTTTTTTTCTTTTTGAAAGGTTTTAGAAAGGTGAAAAGTGCCAAAGAAGGTTACGGAAGGATTTATATATTAACCACACGTTACTAACAAAACCCGGCTAAAACAACCCGCATAACCGACTTGCTCGATCGAGTAAGTGACTTAATCGATCGAGTGCCCCTTAATCGATCGAGTGTCAGACGTACTCGATCGAGTATCCATCAGGCAGCCTACTGTTTCATATAAAAATATACTTACTCGACAGAGTAAGCCCCACTCGATATAGTACCCAAACACATAGAAAACCGTAGTATTACAGGTTTGGTACGATTTGTGTGGTCTTCGAGACTGATATAAGATGTAAATTGGGACTGTTTGGTGGTCAATATGAAACGACTTTCTTCTCAGTTTGGAACGGTTTTCATGGGGATTTTGCGAGCTGTTTTGAGTACCGTTTTTGGGACTGTTTTTATGAAGTTTTACGGGCTGTTTTAGGGCTGTCGTGGGTGGCTATGATGGTATGCATAAGCGGTTGATTTGGGTCATAATGTCAATAGCAGTTTCCATCTTAATCTTGTCTCAAGTATGGTCTTAGTATAGCTCGATAGGGGACTATTTTTATACGTTGAAATAGGCTAGTTCGAGACGGCAAAAATCGAGTTCATTTGGACAGAATCTGGTTGTTTGTATACATGGAGTTATCGTGTTAATTTTACGTCTTGTTCATGGATATAAAAACTCATTTAAAACGTGTCTTGTATTGGCTATGGTTGCACGGTTTGGGCAGAAACATTGAGTTGCTCGACACGGTTTTCGGGTGGTTGTTTAGGCTGTTTGTCTCGGTTTTAGGAGCTGTAATGGGCCATGTCCATGGGGCTGCTCATGGCTGCCATGTTTTGGGTGTTTGTTTAGATGGTTGTTGGAGTTGTGTTAGGGTCGAATGGTGGCTGTTTTAGGGTAGTAACCGGGACTGTTGTGAGGCCGTGAATGGCCGGGTTTTGAAGTCGAGTAAGGGCTGCCCAGCTAGTCCTCAAGTCGTGGATTTGAGTAGTTTTGGCACTAGTTAGTTTATTCGAAATATTTAAATTTCCGACTCATGCTTTATATAACGTAACTCGTTAAATATCGTTCATTTACATATTTATTTATTTGGGTTGACTTGTTAATTTAATTGGACTTGTCATATTTATTTATTTGGGTTTGTCTTGTTAATTTAATTGGACTTGTCTTGTTAATTTTATTGAAATTGTCTTGTTAATTTAGTTGGACTTGTCTAGCTTGCTTGTTGGGCTAAGTTTGTTCTATTAATTGGGCTTGTGATGGTTCACTTGTTGGATTTCTTGTGATTTCAAGTATTGGGCCCCACATGGTTTGCTTATTGGGCTCATAAGTGAGTCACTTGGGCTTCGTCATATTTTATTCCGTAAATTTTATATAAAGTAAATCATTCATTATCGCTCGTTATATTATTTTTAACCGGCATGTTTGATTATAAAATGAATTATTTATTTATTGTTATGGTGAAAGTGTGAAAGAATTATTGTAAATGCCTACTCGTAGCGAGTCGTATTCTTATGATAATGCCTTTGTGCTATACCTTTTTGCTTGACTTATCTTTACGCTTCTTTCGGACTGTCCTGCCGATTGTGGGTTTAGCTCATATCTTCTACCTCTTTCGGACTGTCCTGCTGATTGTGGGTTCTCGATTTCCGATCTGTCTTCGAGTCTTGGATGCGGACCGTTCTGCAGCTTGTCGAATCGGGAACTGTTCTGTCCCGAGAGTCTGGCCAGATTTGGACTAGGACTGAGTCTTGGGAGTACCATTGTCGTCCTACCAGGGGAAATATATATAATGAGTAGTAAAGGTCTTTCTTGGTTATAGATATTGGTATATGTCATTCAAGGCAAGAGTTGTGCCTTGTATTGTTTGATTGTGAGAGTCTTGGTCCTATCGGATACTATAGGTGAACTATAAGCCCTCTAGTTGCGATATTATCGCTGGGATTGATGTTCCCATCCATTCTTATGGTGAGATGCAAGTCATAAGTATGAATGTGACATTAGTTGCCACGTCCCGTGCAATGTTTGCTAAGTGGTTTTCCAAGTAATGGCTATGGTTTCTATTCTTGTAATTTGCATTGGTTGATCCCTTAATTAACTGCTTCACATGATTCGGATTCTAATCTCATATCTATGTCGTATTTCCTTGAAATGCGTGCTTTTGTATAAATGACCGTATTCGTGCCTTTCATATTATTTAATTGTTTCACATGAACAGTTGAATCTTTATTATGCTAATGTTATCTATCTTGTTCCATCTCATTTAATTGCCATGTTTAAATATAAACTTGATATTCATATCTTTGGTAAGTATCTTACTTGACTTACCTGTTTTAGTTCTTTGTTATGTTCATTTTGACAATTTCTGGCTGGGAGAACCTTGAGTTACTCCCCACTGACTGTGGCGTGGTGCGTGTATTTTATATATGGTTTTTACCTCATTTTTACACGCATTTCTGTATCGTTTATGCGGCGAACAGCTAAAAATACCCTCGAATAGTCTATTTTGGTTTGTCTTGTGTAAATTGCAGGTACAGACTAGAAAGGAGCAAAATCGAGCCTAAACTTGTCTCATTCGCATGCATTTTGTAGAATAAGGAATCGGAACACGGAATCCATCGCTTAAAGACGCGTGAACTAATCTCGGAAGGTGCCAAGTAGTCCATATGCGCTAATATAGCTCGATCGACAAGTTATTTAGTCGATCGAATGCTTTATCCATCAAGAGTTGCTCGATCGAGTTGTTTATCTACTCGATCGAAATGACTGATTTGAGAAGTACTCGATCGAACTCCTGTTTTACTCGATCGAGAGGAATTTCAAGATCTGTTCTCGATCAAGTGGTTTCATTTCACTCGATCGAGAGGTTTTCCTTTCTATGCGTGTTTTTTGCCTATTTTCGAGATGGGCTTTGTAATTAGGATATAAGCTAGGTTAAGTAGTACAATAAATTATCTCTTCTTCCGGGTGGGTGGGGGGGTGGGGTTGGGGAGGGGTAGGGGGGGTGACTTCGACGACTCTCTTCTCTCCTTACTCTCCCATACTCTTCCTTAGAACTCTTACTCGGATCTCGTAATCGGTACTTTGATTTTCCCTTTAATCTCAATCTTTTATTGTTCTTTATTGCTTTTCCTTCTTTAGTTGACAATTGTTATCTTTAATCTCACTTTTGTTCTTGTCATCATGTTTACCCTCCATTGCTTATGTATGATTGTTGCTACCTCAATAATAATGCATAGCTAATCTCCTTTGCTAAGACATAAGGGAGCCATGATTTAATGGAAGTGTAAATTGAGTTGTTAGGTTTAATGCAAATTTATTCTTTGTTGTTAATCGCTGCATATAATTGTTCTTGTCTAATTGAGTCGATGCAATTAGATAATAAATTACCGTAAACCTTGACCTAGATCGGAAGATTGGAAAGGGTAAGACCTGTAGCGAACATTAGGGCACTTTAGTGAGGGCGGAAGCTAAGCTATTTGTGTTTTAGGGCGAATTGAGACGGGAAGGAGATATTCATTACTCCATAGACTACACTTGCATTGACCTGAGAACTTAGATTGCATTGCTAGAAAATCATGGTGAACCGATTGTCTTAGCTGTTTTCTTACTGCTTGCTTTATTTCAGCTCTCTTTCTTTTTCTCTTTCCTTTGATCTCATTAGATTAGAACAACCAATTCAAACCCCCAGAAACTGGTTACCGTGACGGACTTAGTTAAAGCTGACATTTTCCCATATCCCTATGGAGATCGACCCTACTTACGGCTAGCTTCTGTTAGTGTATCTAGGTTTTATTTTTGGTACCTGACGACAGTATCAAATTTTCGCGCCGTTGCCGGGGAGGTGGCGTAATTTTGTTGCTTTTATTGAGTTTGTCTCTCGTCTCAAGGAATTTATTTCTTGAGATTGATCTCTTATTTTTACAAGTTCTTAATTAGTTTTGCAGGATATCTATTCTAGAAGAGAACATTGTCGTACCTGCCTTGCTGTAAATTCTATCTGCTAGGATACCGAATATAGCCAGTCATTCAGAGCCTACAGTGGATTCCCTTCCTAAAGGTTTTCTGTTACCCACTACTGATTCGGGGACCTTTGGAATCCACCCCTCTTATATACAGCTGGTTGAGAGAAATCTCTTCAGGGGGGTGCCTGGAGAGGATCCTTGCAAGCATATAGAGTTATTTACAGAATACTGCTCCACCATTCGTCTAGCTGCTGGGGTAACGCAAGATAGAGTTAAGGGAGTCCTTTTCCCTTTCTCCTTGACTGATGATGCCCGGGAATGGTTGAGAGATTTGGATAGGGAAGCTGCCGGTGTGACTGACTGGAATTCCCTTGCCTTAGCCTTTTACAGACGATATTTCCCACCACAGCGCACTAATGCGTTGAGAGCTCAAATTACTGCATTTGAGCAACTACCTACTGAAGACCTGAACGGGGCTTGGACTAGGTTCAAGAAGCTCGTCCGATGTGTACCTCATCATGGTTTCAAGCGCTGGTTCTTATGTACCCAATTCTACAATGGGTTGTATCCAAACCAGAGAGCTATTCTCGATAATGCGGCCAAGGGGTGATTCCAGAAAAATGTAAAGGATGATCAAGGGTGGCACCTTATTGAAGAAATGGCCATCCACGTTGCTGAATATGGAAATCCTCGAGGAAGTAGGTATGTAAATGAGTTGACAGTAGCCGAGGTGGAGAGTCCTAGTAAAGGGCTAGGAGGTCTGGAGATTATACAAACTACGGGTATGCATGAACAAGTTTGTGCTATTACTGAGCATGAGATAGTTTGTGGTAGATGCGGTACGGAGGGACATGACCCTATTAGTTGTATGGCGGATGTAGAGCGCGTCCGTGCTTATCAAAACTTCAAGCAAGGAGTGCCATTCTCTAAGCTTTATGAGGATTTGACAAAAAAAAGTATTTCTAGCCCCCTTACACCAATACCTCAACCGATTGATTCACCTTCTACAAATGGAGAGCTCGCAGAATTGAAGTCCTTAGTGCTGAACTTGACATTACAGCTCGGCCAGAAGACCGATAAAAGTGATAATGCCATAGTAAAATTGCAAGAGCAAGTGGCACGTCTCTCGCTCGAGCAAGAACAAGCTAATCAATCACCCTCATGTGACCCAATCAATGCCATTAATATCCGAAGCGGTCTTACTCATGATGGACCGAAAATGCCGGAAGACGGGGTTGTGATAGTTGATGATACCCCGGATAAGGAGCCGGAGGAGCTAATAGACGATATCCCTGCTGAATATCATCCTGCAGCTCGATCGAGTGATTTAGCCTCTCCAAGTGCTCGATCGAGTACAATGCCAACTCGATCGAGAAGTGCCCAATTCAAAGATTTCGATCAAGGAGTTAGTTCCTCTCGATCGAGTGACTTGGCAAGAAATGTTGTTCGATCGAGTGATTCTGGGACTCGATCGACATAAGCTGAAATTGAAGAACTCGATCGAGAGATGAATATTCCTCGATCGAGTGATTTTTCTGATAAAACAACTCGATCGAGTGAGAAAACTGCTCGATCGAGTACCAGAGCCGGCGGAACTTTAAATTTAACATCTAATTCCGCTACCGTGTCATGTTTCTTTGCTGCAAAGGTGTCACGTGCTGATAAAGGTAAAGAGAAAGCCACGGGCCCACTCATTGCTACCAGGGTTCCCTATCCGGGACGTCTGAAGGATGCTAAGGTCGAGCGACAGTACGGTAAGTTTTTGGACGTGGTCAAGAACCTCCAGGTAACTGTCCCTTTTACCGAACATATTACCCAGGTACCTACTTACGCTAAATTTATGAAGGATATTGTGACGCATACGAGAGAGCTTAGTGAATTTGAGACTCTTGCATTTATGGAAGAGTCTAGTAATTTACTTTTAAATAAAGCTCCGCCTAAAATGAAGGACCCGGGTATTTTCTCTATTACCTGTACTATAGGCAATAAAGTAATAGACAAGGCTCTCTGTGATTTAGGAGCCAGTGTAAGTGTCATGCCCTTTTCTATCTGCAAGAAACTTAATATGGGTCACCTTAAAATGACTAACATTATATTACAGATGACTGATAGATTAGTAAGACGACCCTTGGGTATCTTAGAGGACGTGCCTGTTAAAGTAGGCAAGTTCTTTATACTAGTGGACTTTATTGTTTTAGATATAGTTGAGGATATCCAAACCCCAATTATACTAGGAAGACCATTTTTATGTACAACTGGGGCCATTATTGATGTCAAACAAGGGCGTTTGACTCTTGCAGTGGGGGATGACGCGATCACTTTTAGTCTGCCTAGTACTCTTGCTCGGCCAATGATTGAGGATACTTGTTATTCTGTTGATATTGTTGACGAGTCTGTCTATGACTTCTGGTCGGGTTCTTTTATAAAGGACCCACTAGAAGCCCTAATGCTTTTGGATGAGTGTGAAGACAACCAAGATAACAATGACGCTGTGTTGGATTTGCTTGAAGATGCTTTAGATGAGCGTGAACTCACCAACGTTGAAGGAGAGAGTGGAACAAATGATTAGTGCTCTCTGCGCCATAGAGGTAAAGGCACCTGAGTGTAAGCCTCTCCTTTCTCATCTTAAATATGCTTTCTTAGATGATACAGAGCAATATCCAGTCATTGTTAGTGCTAAACTTGATGATGATCAGCTGACCGCTTTGTTAGCTGTGCTTAAGAAAAAAAGGAAAGCTATGGGTTATTCTTTGGACGACATTAAGGGGATTAGTCCCGACATTTGTATGCACATGATTGAGCTTGAGGAAGATCACAATCCCTGCAGATAGGGTCAGCGCCGACTGAACCTGAAGATGCAGGATGTTGTGATGGCTGAGGTAATGAAGCTGCTTGATGTAGGTATTATCTATTCTGTTGGTCATTTTAAGTGGGCGAGTCCAGTTCAGGTGGTCCCTAAGAAATGAGGGACTACCATGGTCAAGAATGACAAAAATGAGTTAATAGCTAAAAGAGTAGTGACTGTCTGGCGGATGTGTATATATTACAGACAACTGAACGCCGCCACGAAGAAAGATCACTTTCCCCTTCCTTTCATTGATCAAATGGTAGAAAGGTTAGCTTCTCATAAGTTTTTCTGTTATCTAGATGGGTACTCAGGGTTCTTTCAGATCCCTATTCATCCGGATGATCAGGAAAAGACTACTTTTACCTGTCCACAGGGTGTTTTTGCTTATCGCATGATGCCTTTTGGTTTGTGTAATGCCCCTGCCACCTTTCAAAGGTGCATGATGGGGATATTTTCTGAGTATACTGAGTCTATTATGGAAGTCTTTATGGACGATTTCAGTGTCTATGGAAGTGATTTTGCTAACTGTCTGTCTAACCTTGATAAAGTGTTGCAGCGCTGCATTGAGGTTAATCTTGTGCTTAATTGGGAGAAGTGCCACTTTATGGTCAACGAGGGAGTTGTATTAGGGCACTTAGTTTCTGACAGGGGTATTGAGGTTGACAAAGCAAAGGTGCAAGTGATTCAGCAATTACCTCCTCCTGTTAATGTTAAGGGAGTAAGGAGTTTTCTTGGTCATGCTGGCTTTTATCGCCGGTTTATCAAGGACTTTTCAAAAATTGCTAAACCACTTACACAACTGTTGCTTAAGGATACCCCTTTTGTATTTACTGATGAGTGTCGTTCTGCTTTTAATAGGTTAAAGCAGGCCTTGATTTCGGCGCCAATTATACAGCCTCCTGACTGGGATTTGTCGTTCGAGATTATGTGTGACGCTAGTGACTATGCACTAGGAGTGGTGCTAGGCCAAAGGAAAGACAAAGCTTTGAATGCAATCTATGTTAGAAATCTATATCTCATTATACTCAACATATTCATATATGTTTCAATTTAATTTAGTCACAAAATTAATTAGATCTTATGCATGCAAACATAAGTAAATATAGAGAATAAATCATCATTCTTACATTGGAAATTTCGGATTATTGGGCACAAATGAGTTCTCCTACTCACTTGTTCTTGAGCTCTCCTAAAATGGATGAACAAAGATTCAAGAGTAGAATCTCTCCCAAGGAATAATACCCAAGATAACCTCTTAATAAGATTAATATTATTAATACTAGAACAATATTAATCTAAATAAAATTGACCCAAAAATACTGATTTTGGTCTCTCAATTTCGGTTAAGAGAAGGGAGAAGAAGAATTAATTTTTATCTCTCTAAAACTCTATATTTTAGATGATATTATGAATGAATAATACACTAATCTTTTGATGTTGTGTATTAGGTAAAATGAGCAAAAGACCCTTGGCCTTTTTCACTAGGAATACCGGGTAGGGTGGGGTGGTGTTGGCCAATGCATGATCAAGGTGCTCTTCACAAAAACAACTAGGTTTGCATGGCTATGTATTAGGTTAAATGATTATGTTTTCCACTTAATTAACCAACACAATATTTATCCTAATACACCCTCTATTTCGGTCTATTTAAGATAAAATGGATTCCATTTTATCTTTGTCAATTTGTCAATTTGTCACATGTCACAAGTCATGTAAAATTGTTATGCATTTTTTAACATATTAAAAATCAACGCATTAATAAAAATACGTCATGTACAAAATCGACTTAGTAATTCATAATTACTTGTACCAAAATAATTTACCAATTATAAGTCACAACATCTTGTATTTATAATAAATAATTCATTCAAATGCAATTGTTTCCTTAAACAATAATTTCATCTAAGTAATAAAACAATTCGATCACTTAGACCGTATCTTATTTAATCAAATTATAATGAGATACGTAAATATTACTTCCAAAATCGTCCGTCAATTTTAAGTAATTTAATTAACTCGTATCGTCATACGATCAATTAAATAATCAATTAAGAGTGTTACCCTTTAGGTATGACCTAAGGGGATCAACTGATCACCACCGTCGCACGATAGTAATGTCAAACTCTAGTCAACCAATCATTACCGATATGTGTGGACCAGTTGACTGTAAAATATTACTTCCCAATTGTATTCTTAAAATGAGACATAAACATGTGACCATCATGATCGACAGTTGTGATCGCATTATTGTCGGAGGACACATATTCCAACAATCTATTATACGTGCCAAACTCTGGATGAGGCTCAAGTCAAGTACACCACTACTAAGAAAGAGCTGCTAGTTGTGGTATATGTGTTAGAAAAATTTCGTTCTTATTTGATAGGATCAGAAGTTTATGTTTTTACTGACCATGCAGCGCTGAGACACCTTCTTGCTAAGAAGGAAGCTAAACCACGGCTGTTGAGATGGATACTCCTCCTTCAGGAGTTTGATTTGCAGATAAAAGATAAGAAAGGTGCTGAGAACGTAGTAGCTGATCATCTGCCGCGACTGTCACAACAAGTGGGAGATGATTCTTTACCTATTGATGATTCTTTATTTGCTGTTCTGTCTTCTATTATTAACCAAGATCCTTGGTATGCAGATTTAGCAAATTACTTTGTTAGTGGCATGCTACCACCTGACCTTTCTTATCAGCAGAAGAAGCGTTTTCTTTATAACGCTAATCAGTACTTCTGGGATGACCCTTATTTATTAAAGGAGTGTGCAGACGGTCTCTACAGACGGTGTATTCCACAGTGGGAGACCAAAGCAATATTAGAGGGTTGTCATTCATCTACTTATGGTGGTCACCACGGTCCATCGTGCACTGTGGCTAAGGTACTTCAATCTGGCTTTTACTGGCCTACTTTGTTTGCTGATGCTAAAGTTTTTGTTTCAGCCTGTGATGCTTGCCAACGCTCTGGGAACATTTCAAAGAGGCATGAGATTCCACAAAATGGTATCCTAGAGGTCCAGGTTTTTTATGTCTGGGGCATTGATTTCCAAGGACCCTTCCCGTCTAGCAAAGGTAACAGGTATATCTTGGTAGTTGTAGATTATGTGTCTAAGTGGGTGGAGGCAATTGCTTCACCCCATTGTGATGCCAAGACCGTGATTAATATGTTTAAAAATATTATATTTCCCCGATTTGGTGTCCCTAGGGTCGTCATTAGTGATGGGGGAATGCATTTTAAGGAAAAGAAACTAACTTCTATTTTGTCTAAGGTTGGTGTTCAACACCGGCGTGGTTTGGGGTATCATCCCCAAACTAGTGGTCAAGTTGAGGTCCCTAATCGTGAGATTAAAGAGATCTTAGCTAAGGTAGTTTCTAAATCATGGAAAGATTAGAGTCTTAAACTGGAAGACACATTATGGGTTATAGGACTGCCTTTAAAACACCGATTGGTGCATCACCATTTCGGCTGGTTTACGGGAAGTCATGTCATTTACCTGTAGAGTTAGAATGCAAAGCTTGGTGGGCTATTCGTGAACTTAACTTTGATCCTAAGTTGTGTGGCCAGAACCGTTTATTGCAGCTAGATAAACTGGAGGAGTTTAAGTTAAATGCTTATTATGATAGCTCACGCATCTATAAAGAGAAGACGAAGAGATGGCACGACAAGCGGATCATACCTCGTGAATTTCATGTCGGGCAGAAGGTGTTGCTGTTTAATGCCCGACTGCGTTTATTTCCTGGCAAGCTGAAGTCCAGATGGAGTGGCCCTTATACAGTGACAACTGTCACTAAATTTGGGTCCGTTGAGTTAGAAAATTCCGAGGGAAATAGGTTCAAGGTGAATGGGCAATATGTGAAGCATTACCATGAGGCAAATGATGCAGACAACCGCGTTGAAGTCTTGTACTTCAACAATCCTGATGAGCCAGCTAATTGATGCCAGAAAGGTCTTGCGAGACCTCTTAAACCTGCGCTATCCGGGAGACAACCCGGACTATTTTATTGTATTTCTGTTTGAACTCGTTCTTCTTTTTATGTTGTGTGTTTAAAACTCTTTCTATGATGAACTATCACACATCTCCTAGTCTTGTACTTCCTTTATACGTTTTTGCAAATGATTTGATTCGATCGAGTGGTATTTCTACTCGATCAAACCTTTTGGCCGGAATTTTCACTCGATTCGAGAATCTGCTGCTCTCAATCAAAACCCTGCAAAACCACTTTCCTCGATCGAGCCCCTTTTCTTCTCGATCGAGCACTTCTGGCACCATTTCTACTCGATCGAACTACTCTTAATCTCTCGATCAAGTACATGTATGGTACAACAACTATTTTTCGCCTGATGCGATGTTAGGAGGCTTTACCTGACCTCCCATGTTCATGGTTGGTTTGGGGAGGTCCCACCTTACGCTGTCTTGTAAGTTTTTCAACTCCCGCTATCCTTTTCTCTTTAGTTTGCATTTATTTCCCTATTTTTTGTACAATGAGGGCATTGTACGGTTTGGTTTGGGGAGGTATGCATCCATATCTGTGTCTGCATGTTTTCTTGCATTTCCGCTTGCACGTTTATTCATTTTCGCATGCATCGTTGTTTTTAATTCGAAAAATCACATAAAATTCAAAAATTCACGTTTATTTTGAGTCGGAACGATTGAAATTTGACGCTACTTTGAGTCTTTACCCTTGCCTTGCATATTCTTGACATTTTGTTGGCATGGTAATGTGCATAATTTACGAGTTTTTGTTTCTCTCTTGTCTGAACGAATAGACTTGACTCATTTATTGGAAAAATACATTTACATTCTAAGGTTAGAGCTCAATAAACTGGTGACGTTCATGACCAGTTTCATATAGGATGTGAGTAGTACTCTGTATAAGGCATGTAACATCAATTTGCATAAGCATGAATTCAGTCTTCTTGATACCTGTATGCATTCGGTCTGTGGTTGGTGACACATGTTAGGAGAGGCAGTTCCCTTTATTTCATTTTATCCATGAGCCTCACATAGCCAAATTGCCTATTTTGTCCTGTATAGCTACAATCTATAATTTTGCCTGCCCTAGCCGAGCTAGTAATTAGTAGCTGTTTGGAAGGTTTTATTGCAGTTTGGTTAATTATCTGATCTGATAGGTTGGTGGAAGTGTTGAAGGGAATGAAAAAAAGAAGAAAAATATGAAAAGGAAATAATTGTTATGACAAGAAAAAAATTGGAAAAGAATTGGAAAAAGAAAAAAAAGAAAGACAATATTAAAAAGTCATGTGCCAAAAGCTTATTAGGTTGTGATTTATGCTCCCATGTTCTATTTGTATCCTATGGGGAGTTAAAAATTTTGTGGTGCTTAGTGAGTTATGTGCTGTAAGTTAGCACCGATGTGTATTGATTTATTGAGTATGAAGTTGGGATGTGTTATTAATTTGGATCCGTTACTGTTAGCTTGGCTGCTAACTCCACTATCCAAATTCTTCTTAGCCCATTCTTACCCATTACCTCACTTACCCAAATGTAAGTCCTCGGTATGTGTCCTTGTTATTAGTTGGTTGGAATGCATATGTACGTCTGTAGAGATTTTATTCATGTTAGATTGCATGCATGTTCTTATATGTCGAGTTAGATGAGTGTCTTTACTTCTTTCTATCTTCTACTTATATACTCACCCTGTGCTTAATTTGAGTGATGAGAGACCCGTGAGAGTCCGATATTCATGAGTCTTGCAAGGTCGACGGTTCAGTAGTTTGAAACATTGATTTAACTCGTTTGCACTTTCCATTGGCCGCTTTGTTAGTTGTTGCATTAAACTAGTCTGGGTGGATGATTTGTAGCTGATGAGTTAGTCCCATTCCACTAGTGGTCTTAGTTGCATTCATAGTTTGCTTGGAGACAAGCAAAGGTTTGGTTTGGGGAGATTTGATGCGTGTATTTTATATATGTTTTTTACCTCATTTTTACATGCATTTCTGTATCGTTTATGCGGCGAACAACTACAAATGCCCCCGAATGGTCTATTTTGGTTTGTTTTGTGTAAATTGCAGGTACAGACTAGAAAGGAGCAAAATCGACCCTAAACTTGTCTCATTCGCATGCATTTTGGAGAATTAGGAAACGGAGCACGGAATCCGTCGCTTAAAGACGCGTGAACTGATCTCGGAAGGTGCCAAGGAGTCCATATGCGCTAATATAGCTCGATCGACCAGTTATTTGGTCGATCGAATGCTTTATCCATCAAGAGTTGCTCGATCAAGTTGTTTATCTACTCGATCGAAATGGTTGATTTGAGAAGTACTCGATCGAACTCCTGTTTTACTCGATCGCGAGGAATTTCAAGATCTGTCCTCGATCGAGTGGTTATATTTCACTCGATCGAGAGGTTTTCCTTTCTATGCATGTTTTTTGCCTATTTTCGAGATGGGCTTTGTAATTAGGATATAAACTAGGTTAAGTAGTACGATAGAGTATCTCTTCTTCCGGGGGGACTTTGACGACTCTCTTCTCTCCTTACTCTCTCATACTCTTCCTTAGAACTCTTACTCGGATCTCGCATTTTGTAATCGGTACTTTGATTTTCCCTTTAATCTCAATCTTTTATTGTTCTTTATTGCTTTTCCTTCTTTAATTGACAATTGCTATCTTTAATCTCTCTTTTGTTCTTGTCATCATGTTTACCCTCCATTGCTTATGTATGATTGTTGCTACCTCAATAATAATGTATAGCTAATCTCCTTTGCTAAGACATAGGGGAGCCATGATTTTAAGGGAAGTGTAAATTGAGTTATTAGGTTTAATGCAAATTTAGTCTTTGTTGTTAATCGCTACATATAATTGTTCTTGTCTAATTGAGTCGACGCAATTATATAATAAATTACGTCAAACCTTGACCTAGATCGGAAGAGTGGAAAGGGTGAGACCTGTAGCGAACATTAGGGCACTTTAGTAAGGGCAGAAGCTAAGCTATTTGTGTTTTAGGGCGATTGAGACCGGAAGGAGATATTCATAGCTCCATAGACTACACTTGCATTGACCTGAGACCTTAGATTGCATTGCTAGAAAATCATGGTGAACCGATTGTCT
This sequence comes from Silene latifolia, assembly GCF_048544455.1. Lineage (NCBI taxonomy): Eukaryota > Viridiplantae > Streptophyta > Magnoliopsida > Caryophyllales > Caryophyllaceae > Silene > Silene latifolia. Next base: position 74,163,207 of record NC_133532.1, on the reverse strand, counting down.
TAGCTGTTTTCTTCCTGCTTGCTTTATTTCAGCTCTCTTTCTTTTTCTCTTTGCTTTGATCTCATTAGATTAGAACAACCAATTCAAACCCCCAAAAACTGGTTACCGTGATGGACTTAGTTAAAGCTGACATTTTCCCATCTCCCTGTGGAGATCGACCCTAGTTACTACTAGCTTCTGTTAGTGTATCTAGATTTTATTTTTGTTACCTGACGACGGTATCATGGCGTTCATGTTTACATGAATAATAGGTACTAGTTGGTGCATTTATGGGGTGAATACATGTGTGAGCTAGCGAGCACTTTGGCCTTGTAGTTTGTTTATTAGGATTGTTTAGACTCACCTTTTATTATATTGTCATTCGAGGGATATATTTTTCCTCAACTTGACTATCACGTTTGTATAATATAATCTTTATTTTAGAAATCTTTATTTGTGTTTTGGATTTTAGTGAACTCGTGCTTTAAAATTTAAAAGTTTCAAAAATTTCCTTATTTCCGCTTGAATTTATAACTTTTGTTTTCCGCGTTATTGCGGGGTTTCACCGTTGGTATCAGAGTCTATGTTGCTCCCGACGCACACACGTGTACCCCAAATTTAAATTTGAACTTGACCTTGAATAATAAATGAGAGATGGGTAGAACTAAGGACCTAAGTTGGTAGTCTCTTTGTGTATGCTTCGTGGTAGATTCTAACATGTTTGTTGATTGTCAATTAATGATTTTTGAACCCTTGGATCAATAACCGTGAGTTTACCTACGTGAAGATCAAGACTTGGTACCTATTGTCGGGAATTGAAGATTTGTTCAACCTTTGAAGAATGCATCTACTTCCTCGAAGATATTCCTCATTCTTTGTGTACCTTGCCTTATTCTTTTACTTCTTGATGCTTATTTCTTCTTCTAAACCACCTTTTCTTTAACCTGGGAAGCTACTCTTGTACCCTCCCAACTTGTCCTTTGGTCCTTGTTTATCCTCCTTTGACGCCTTGTAGATATTTGGTTTTGTGGAGTTTGTTCCTGGTTGAATCGTAACCCTTGCTTTGAGAGGTTGTGATGTTAGAAAGACTTAGGTAGTGTGGGGAGACATACTTAGCGATTCTTATACCTAGTTCCTGGATGAAGTGAGTATAATTGATTGGTGGATTATGTGTGACAAGTGTGAGTTGCTTATGATACTAAGGTTATAGAACTTGGCTTTGTTGTTTATGTTTGGGATTTGAAAGCTTAGTAGGTGGAGCATTGTTACCTTAGGAGTGAACATGGAGTAAGGTTTATGATATGATTTTGGAAACCGATATCTTTAGGATGTTGATAGCCATACATAGATTGGTGTTGCCTTTTGACGTTTGTTGGGTATGAGTATAGCCATGTTAGTAGTTTTGATCTTGTTTTGTGGAAGTCGTTGTGAATGTTTAGTGATTGGGAATTTTTGAATCACAAGCGTGGTGAAGTACTTTGTTTCTTGGAATAGCTGATGTAGAGTGGCGTAAGTTATCTTGTGGAATCCTTGGAAGTGATGTGGTTATGAGTCTTGTTGTTAGGAAGTTTTCGGAACCGCTTAGGATGATGTTGCTATTTGAGATTTGAGTATCTGGCATTTCCTTGTTGTCTAATTTCCTTTTTTTCTTTGACCAAAAGTGTTGCCGTTCATGCCTCTCTTCCTCGCTTCGTCGTGCTCCTCCTTTAAGTTTGATACTCGTAATCTATGAAACTCTATCTTGGACATCCTTGTTGACCTTACTTCGAATAATCCTTAGGAAATTCATCATAACTCTTTTGTTGGTTAAGTTTGGACTCTCTTAACATACCTTGTATTTATGATGTCTAAGTTGTTGTTTTTTTTCTTTCTTTTCTTTTCGTACAATTTCTAAATATTTCAAGCTACCATTTTTGGTTCATTGTTAAAAATTTATGTTACATTTACAAAGCTTTACCTATTTTAAAGGTTTGAAAATGAAAATTTAATTTAGTTTCCTATTTGTTCTTTGAGTATAGACTCCTTTATCATGATCTTTGATTGCTAAACCCGAGTTGTTTTTAATATTGCTCAATTTCTAACTAACTTGGATCCATTTATGATTTCTTTGTCAAAGTTTGAAGTTATATTTTCAAGGACTTGACTCCTTTTTGAGTTTAAAAATGAAACTTTCATTTTTATTTTGGCTTTGGCAAAAGGAAATTTGAGTGGATTATCATTTTCATTTGGTTTTTAACGTTGATAGGATGTTGGGACTCGTTTTTAAAGGCGTCTAATAACTTGTTCTACGCTTATTGGCGAATGAAGTTTTTGTCTTTGACTTGGAAATTTAATGCCCTTGTGTGCACGACAAGAGCGATTTTGTCCCATTAATGAGACTTATACTTTTATGGACACGGGCAACGGGGGCGCTTGGGAACAAGCGTTTGCATTTGCGGAGTCGCCACCAATTTATTGTGGAAAATTGGAAATCGTTCGAATACTTCGTGTCATGTCAAGACACAAAGTAATGACATAGACACTAAGAACTCGTTACCCTTAGCAGTTTATGTCTAGAATGACTCTCATGGATGCCAATGAACACGGATGTTCACAGAGATCTGGAGTAAGGGGTGAGGGTACGTATTAGGAAGCTCTTTTGATCGAACACCTAATCCCGCCCGCCTCAATAGCGGCCTTTACTAATGATTAGGGAAACTATCTATACTTTATATGTTGTTGATTATATGCATGCAATGCAACATCGAAATCCTAGCATGTGAGAATTAACTAAGTCGGTGAACACGTAATTTAGCATACAATTGGGTCGAAGTAAGGATTTAGATTGGTTACATGTGAAAACATATAAACAAACGACAATGAAGAATACAATAAATGTACAAATAATTAAAATTACAATAATTGATGTGTGTCTAATATATGATGTTTTGCACCTCATTTTACACGCATTTCAGAGCTCAATTGAGTAGTTTATGCTACTATTTCCCTTGTTTCGTGTATTTCTTCCTTTTTGTGTGATATTGCAGAAATATGAAGATTTCAGCGGAAAATGAGCCAAATCCGTTCCTAAGTGTTTAGCACAGAATTTAACATGAAGTATTGACTCGAGGAATGAGCTTGGTGCGTGTTTCAAGGCCTAAAGATAGCGGAAGCATGCGCACAAGTTACAAGCATTTGACAAGCAAAGAAGCACTTCTCGACATTGCAGCCTTATTCAGATGGCTATATCTCGGGTTCTAGAGCAGATAATCGAGTGATTCCAATTGGAGTGAAAGCTTATCCTTTTAGCTTTCCAACGCCGCGTAAAAGGCCTGATTTGACCAAGTAACGAAGAAATGGCAGCTGCTTTAAGATCGGTGCGCGCTGTAGGAATTGTCAGAATGCATTACTATACAGCGCCTGTGGTCGATCGACTGGCCTCAGTGGTCGATCGACGACCCCACGAGCTGATGCGCAAATTAAAAGACGAGGAAGCCCATTGTAATTAGGTTTAGGAATAAGAGTGTTACGTGACATCCCTATATAACTTAGCCCCTTCCTTTTCATTAATGATCAGATCATCAGGATCTAGTTCCTATCATTCATTATTCTTAGTTTAGAATTCTCAATAACGTTCGTGCATCTTTGCTTTCGAATTCCTCTTGTTCCTTTGCATCGATAATTTTAATCTTTAATTTCAGTACTGTTTTATTCGTTTCGTAGTATTAATTCTTGCTAGATAGAATCCCAAAGCCAATTTCTCGTTTTATGTTAGTAATTTATTTAGTTAATTTAATCATGAAATCATCTTCTTTATTTGTTAATTTTACTGTTATTATTATCGCTAATATGTCTAGCTAAACACCCCGTGCTAAGATGTAGGGGATCTATGGCGTAGATGGCATTAGAATAGGTGACTCCGCATTAGGGCTTGGTCGATCGACTGGCTTAACTAGTTGGTCGACTGAGCCGGTTAGTCGATCGACTGGGGTAGCTGGTCGATCGACTGACTTCGTGTTTGATTAGCATCGTATAATTCGTTAAGTGCGATATTTAACAAAGAGACCGAGAGGAGACTTGTTAGATGCTTAGTTTTGACCAACCCGTAGATCGAGAGATAGGGAAGGCCATTAATTAACGAGTTAAGACGACTAAATTGCTGAGATCGAGAGATAATGTAATTTAGGCTTTAGGAATCACTAATCGGGGCGAGAGCTAGCATTAGTGAGACTTAGGGACTGGTAGCATAGGTCGAAAGGAGCTACTAGTTAACTTGGACCGAGAGGACTTGTTTTACCCATCCTACACGACTGTATTTCGGACTTACCTAGGATTATGTGCCATCGCAGCTATAGTGAACCGACCGTCTTAGCATTTCTTTTATCATTGTTTACATCTTTTGCAACTTTTATTTATTTATTTAGTTTTTGTTATTAGTTTTAGAATTAATTCACATCAAAACCCTCCTCACTGTTGCCGATAGACTGAAATATAAAGCAACTATTATCGCCCTACCTCCCTGCGGATCGACCCTTACTACCACTAGCTAGTTGTAGTTTGGTTTTATAAATATTATTTTTTTTGCACACAACGACATGCGTCAATACTTACATTGGTTTGATTGATCTACGTCGAAAATACATTTAAAACGGATAATTTGATAAAAGAAAAGGAAAACGATTAAGGTTAGAAAACAGACAAATTATTGGTGATATTACGATTAATATTCGATTAATACGTAAACTAATGAATTAGGTCAAAGCAAGAAACGGAAGTTCAGAGACAGAACTTAACCCGGAACAGGCGCAGCAGTGCTACGTCCCTTGGAAGAGGCGTAGTGGTTACTGCATCTGTTCCTGAGGTGAGCTTTGGCTGTGAAGCTGGAACTACAAATTGTTAATGTTTGTTGATGATTTAATGATCGATTATTGATGTTCGACTCAAGTAGAAGTGATTTAACATATTAATTACATATGAATTTGGTCATAAAAACGATAAAGAACGGACTCAAATTAATTAGAACTAATTAAAGACTAATTGCAAAGTTAATTAAGAATTATGTTTATTAATATGAACTAATTAGGTTTATTTACAAATTAAATTAGACTAAGTGATGATGAACAAACGAAAATATACAAAAGATGAATTTCAAAGACTTGATATGGATGAATCGAATCTCTAAAACTCGGATTTGATTTTAATGACGAAAACCCGCAAATATTAATTATTTAGGATCTAGGTCGGATTAAAAGTGATGAATTATTAATGAATTACGTGTTAAAATTATTATACTAACGAAATAGGAAGAAAACAAGAAAAGACGAAGTAAAATAGATGAATTAATAGAGGACGAAGGAAGAAGAAGAATAGTAGGAACTGCGACAACGTCAGGAAGAGGCGCAGCAGATGCTGCGGTCCTTCGAAGAGTCGCAGCAGTTGCTGCGTTTCTTCTCGACATCTGTCTCCCGTTAATCCGTAAAAAGGTTTGAATAAAAGGGTTTATAAATCGATTTCAAATATGCTTTCGACTTAGATCTTACAATAATTAGTACAAAAGTAAAATACAAATATAAAAGATGGGATTTACACCCTCAGACTTACATGTTTGACGAAACGAGATTAACTAAGTTAACGATTTGTGATTTCTCGACTCGAATGTACGACGAAAGTGCCCTCGTAAGAGGAATTTAAACTAGATTGATTAAGTTGATTGAGTGGAGTTGGTCAAATTGGTCGGTCATGCAAAACGAGGCTGGTACTTAGAAGGATTCGAGCTTACGTGGTCGAAAGTTCAAGCACGTAGACGACAATAAGCAAAGAGCACGGTCTTAGAATGCAAAGGGAGAAGAGAAGGGCGGACACTCGCGTGAGAAATATGAGGAACGAAGGTCCCTATTTATACTAATCACACGGAGGAATTAGGGTTTCGGTAAAACTTTGGAAATAAATTTTGAAAAGATCTTAAAATACGCAGAAAGGAGCTGGGGAAGAGGCGCAGCAGCCACTGCGGCTCTTAGAAGAGGCGCGAGAAGTGTCAAAGCGTCCTTTCCCCAGGAGTTTCCTCCTGCGGAAGAAAGATTTTCCGCGTTTCTGTTATGGAATTGCGGTAGATCTCAACTTCCTTATTATTTAAAATATAATTTCGGAATATATTTTGCCAAAAGATTAAAAGATTGAAATATGCAATAGAAATATCCGGAACATTTCAGAATATTCTGACTCGGCATTTTAAACGGTTATTAGAAAATGAAGACGGTTTTTGACCCGGACTCCAAATGATTTCTAATTACTGTCAAAACGACCGTAATGGCGCGTAGATGACGACAAAGGGGTAGACACAAGTGTATGAGCTATAAGTTGTTGTTAAACTTACGAATTGTCATAAATCGTTCCGTTTACCAAACATGCGGCCCAATCATCACCGGGTTGCTTGCGGGAGGTGCAGAAATGAGGTATTTATAGAGCCCCCACTTTGACTATGGCTTGGACAAGGCGAAAGTTAAAGTATAGCCATAAGGTCAATCGAAGATTACAACCTGACGACTATGGCGACGCGAGGTGGCTCAAGGGGTCTGAGCCAAGGACCTGTCGTCGGGAACGTTTTAGAGTCTGTCGACTATCGGGGAGGGTTGTTTAAAGTCAATTAGACTATGTAAGGAGGCCTGCCAGCCATAAGAAGAGATCATACCAGAGACTTCTTTCTTTAAGGGCAATAAAACGTAATATTGAAGGGGTAGCAGGACATCGGTAGAAACTGCTGGGTGGAATCTGCTTGCGTCGGTCTCAAGCGAACTCCGACAAAACTTGAGGTTGAATCTCCATGTCTCGAGAGGAACAATCGGCTGTCATGAACTCTCGCTGGGGGATTAATTGTGCCGTGTCGAAACACCGTCAGAGAAAATCCGCTCGTTGTTGCAAGCGAAGTCTTGATAAAGTACTGCAACAATTCGCAGTCTGCTCGAAAATACGGGTCCGGATGAAGAATAAACATCAAACGGACCACATATACGATATATGTGTTGAGGAAGATGTGCACCAAAGATGGGCCCACAAATAACGAACTTGTAACGAATTTTTGAAAATCGAATTGGAGGGAAGCTGAGGAAGAGGCGCAGTAAGAGCTGCGACTCTTGGAAGAGGCGCAACACCTGCTGCATCTTTTCCTGGGTTCGTCCCTGTCTGAGTAAAAACTCGATAGAACCCGTGTTTATTCATAATAACAAAACACAAATTCTCTAAAAACTCTCTCAAATTCTGTCGATGTTTTGCCAAAATTTGATCAAAAGCTTGCATTAATTATGATTAATTGAGGTATGTGTCCTATTCTTGCATTAACATCCGTATTTTGCCTGATTTGAGTCGAGAGAATTAGGGTTTTTAACCCAAATAACTCGAAAATGTGGGGCTTTTCCCCAAATGAATTTTCCTTGTGAAATTGACCATAGAAATGGATAGTTGGTATTATGAGGAACGTAACCATGTGTTCTTTTCGAATTTTTATTGAGTATTGAGCATTTTGAGTAAAATTGAGACAGTTTCACAACTGTGTCGTAAATTGCTTCGAAAATAGCCTTAGGATTGCCCATTTGTGACGTAACTTGATATTTGGAATCCTTGTATGATGGGTAAACTTCCTATCATCTCGGATTTTTTATTTGCGACGGCTTTTTCAGGAGACTTTTCTATGGCATAATCGTCGTTATAACAAAATGCTGCCAAAATTTCGACGCAAACCCATGATTAGGCTTGAACTTAGACTTTACTTGACCCACATTACCACATGAGCGTTCGGGTTTCGAGAGAAACGGCCAAAAATGGCGAAAAAAGAGCGATTTCGGTTCTTGAAAGTTTGAAAAATACCTTAACTAAGGCTCGCCGTCACTTGACGCGGCCTAGTTCCCTCTAATTTTGCAGGTGACGAGGCTTATACGTCAGGGAGAGCTCCCATGGACGTGATTACTGGTTTCGACCCTTCTCTTATGTTTGAGGAGGCATTAAAGGAGGCTTTTGCTGCAGTGGCTGTTGAGGAGGAGGGTGTCGAGGAGGAGGTTGCTGAGGAGGAGACCCCGAGACGGGCCAACGTCGGACGAGGTGGTCGTCAGCTGAGAGGAGCACCCGAGTGGGCTGAGAGATGGGATAGCCGACATCTTATCTGGGCAGTGTTGAGTCACCTGTGTTATAGGACAGTGAAGATCTTGGTAAATCTCGAATTCATCATTCTTTCATCATTTTTCTTTTGTCATTCATTTGTTATTCATTTGTCATTCACTCGAGCTAAAGATAGCTTTGCACTGAATCAAAATAGGAGGCCGGGAACATGAGGTCCTTTTCTGGCTACACGACGATGATGGAGGCTTACAAGACTCTGTCGGCGGAGGAGCCTAGGCCATCATCGAGCTTGGAGCTTTTGCAGCCTTGGTGGGAGCGTGGAGGGAGATCAAGGGAAGGAAGCTTCGGGCTAACCTTTGCCTGATTCGAGCCTTTCTTGATCGGTATTGGGACATGACCTCGACCTTTCACATGCCTTTCTACGAGGTCGGGGTCACGTTGGAGGACTACGGCATGATTTCTGGTTTGCCGTGTGGAGCGGAGGCTGTGGTGTGGTCGTTGACGGCCATGAGGGTGGACTCGGCTGAGGCTAGGAGGCTGATCGGCTGGAACCTGGCGGCGAGTGCTGCTACGGTTCCCGGGTTAGTGCCGAGCACTTACGTCAGGGATTACTTTGCTAGCCGGATCCCGACGGTGGTGACGATTGACGGGAGGGAGGAGGCTCTTCCTCCTTGCACTGCAGAGTAGAGAGCTCGCCTGTGGCTCCGGTGGTTCTTGTCTTCACTCTACCTTGGAGACAAGGGGGAGAGGTTGTCGACGAAGCTTCTTCCCTTCCTTTCTGACTTGAGTGACCTGGGTCATTGGGACTGGGTCACTCCTGGCTTTGCGGTCCTCACTCTCTACATGATGGCCATGGTTCGCTCTGAGCTGCTGGAGAAGGGGACTTCTCCTGCTACTCGTGGCCCTGGATTGCTGTTGTAGGTATGAACCTTCATTTTGCATCATGAAAGATCATTTTCTCCTTATCGAATCATGAAAGATCATCATTGATTATCTAGCTTTGCAGGCGTAGGTGCACTCCTACTTTCCGGGCTTTGCGCCCAAGAGGACGGAGCCGGGGGCGAGAGCTTATCCTATTGTGAGGGATTGGGTGATGTGTCGTAGGAAGAGCCAGCGCTCTTCTTACGAAGTCTGTCGACCGGGCGTGAATGCCCTGAAGTTGAGTGACGTGAGTATTTCTTGATCACTTTCCTTTATTTGTTTATTCCTCACTCTTTTGAAGCGATCATAAGAATGACCTCTTGTTTGCTTGTCTCAGTGGGTGCCCAGGCCTTGGGCGGACTATGCTGGCGCCCCTCCTTTCGTAGCTGAGGTCCTTCGACCTAGGAGCTCGAGTCGGTTGCTGCTGAGGACGTCGATGGGTCCAGTGTGGTATCTGGGCGAGCGTTTGACTTGTCAGTGCTCCCGTAACGCTTTCACGGTTCCCATCGATCCTCCTCGGACGATGTTTAGGGAGCCTTCTGATGCTGAGAGGGAGGCTGACCTGGTAGACGTCGGTGGCGACGCTCTCCTTCTTCCTGGCGAGGATTACTCTGCGTTCACTCGCCAGAGGCTAGCGTACTGGCCGGTCGTGGTAAGTACTTTATTTTTCCCTTATTTGAGTTGACTTGATAAAACGATGAATGATCATCAAATAAAGAAACCATTTTAATTTTGCAGGAGGTTGAGGAGGCGGGCGTCGAGCCCCCAGCGTACCCCGAGACCCTCGAGTACACCGACGCGGCGAGGATGACGACGATCTCCGAGCTTCGCGACTTTGGCGAGGCGGTGACAGATGCTGGCCTGGATGAGTGGCAGCATTTGATACGGAGGGTAAGTTCCCAACTCAGTTAGCTTTTGTATAAGAATACATTTGTCCATTTTTGTCCATTTATTGAGAATATTTGATTATTGAAATGCAGGTGGCGCCATCTCGGTTCGTGGCTTTGTGGAGGGTAGCCAACTGGCTTCGGGCTACTGCCATCGAGGCACTTGCTGGTGGTCGAGGACGACAGATATGAACCTTTCGTTTACTTTATTTTTGAATTTTCTAATTTTCTTTGCATTTGAAACGATTTATATGAGCCATTTCTCTGTCATTTGTCGAGGGAGCGCGACCTGGAGCGTGAGCTAGGGCAGTCCCAGGAGGAGACGGCTCGCCTGTTGAGGGAGTTGGAGGTTCAAGACGCCGAAATTGCTGCTCTCGAGGCGAGAGTTACTAAGCTAGGCGGCGACCAGTAGTAGTTGCTTTTATTTTTTGTTGCTTCTGTTGTCGGCTGTACCACATACGTTCTGTACATTTTTAGGACTTTTATTTTGGACTTTTGGACTTTGTTTCGGGCAAGAGCCCCCAGTTTGATATACATATGACCTTTTGATTGTATATATGGCGGCCTGAGTGCTTTTGCTGCTGGGTTGTCTTGTTTTTATCTACAAGTTAGCTTTGAACAGGTTTGGTAGATGACGGTTTACGCCGTCATGCTGCCGAAATTTACATATAAATTGCACATAAAGCACATATTTGTACACATGGCCTAACTAGCGCAAAATAAGGAAAAGACCTGAAAATGCAAAAGAAATTTACCGAAAATGACCGGACGGTAGGGAGGGCTACCCCCTAAAAAAACGAAAAGAACAAACGTATAAGTTTTAAATGAAATGTGAAACGGGAGTGAAAGAAAAATGAAAAGAAATGGGTAAGTTTGAAATAAAATATGAAACGGGAGTGAAATGATTCCCCCAAAAAAATAAAAAAGAAATGGGTAAGTGTGCTTGTTTTACGAAAATGTCGATTCCGCCTCGAAAAGCATGCCCGTAAGATTAGGAAACACAAAAATATGGTAATTTGACGGAATTACCAAAAATAATAACCTATAAGAATAGGAAATTATGTTTAAAGGAATTAGGAAAGATCCGACGCGGAAAAACCACAGAAACCCTCTGAGGAAGAGGCGCAGCACGAGCTGCGACCCTCCGAAGTGGCGCAGCAAGTGCTGCGCCATTTCCCCAGCTTGTCTGTTCTGACAGGTTTTAGGAAACAACTTTTAGTATAAATATAGACGTCGATGGAGTTTTTATTCACACAATTCTTCCGTCTTTCTTTCGTCTATTACATAAAAACTCTCCAATTATATAGAAAATTTTCACATAATGGATGCCTTGGAAAACCGTCTCAAAGAATGGACAAACGAATTTACAAATGTCGAGAAGCATGATATGGGTGCTTTCAATTTGGGGTCGATTTTGAGCTTGAAATTGGTGAAGGTTGTAAACCCATTCTTGGATGTTTGTCTCAAATATTGGGACCCTAATTTCCACGTGTTTGCCTTCCCTGGAGGTGATATCTGTCCTTTTCCTGAAGAAATTGCTGCAATTGGTGGATGGGACCCTGAACATATGCCTGCTATACCCTCTAGCTCTCAAGAGTACAAAAACAAGTTTAGAGATTTGCTTGGACTGACTAAAGCTGAGGTTGATCGTCTTGTGACCTCAAAAGGAGTCCGAATGCTTGATTTCATCGACCGATTTATAAGCAGGGAAGACCCTTCTATCTCCTATGTTGCGAGGCGTAGGGCATTCGGGTTTTGCTTATTGCATGGTTATGTCCTCCAAGGGCATGTTGATAAGGAGATGAGAGGTGATCCTCGTTATCTGAGCTTGGTTGAGCAAATGGAGCTGCGCAGAAGCCCAGCTTGTCTATGTTTAGGAGAGATCATATTGGGATTGGGTAACAGGAAAAGCAACCGCGAGCTACCTTATTTAGGAAGTCCTATCATTCTGCAGGTAAAAAGTGCAACCTTTTTTTTTTTTCTTCTTTTTTTGTTTCGTTTTTTCGTTTTCGTTTTTTTTTTGTTGGATACTAATTCCTGCCTTGGTAGGTTTGGCTCATGGAGCGTCTGCGGTTGATCGAGCCCCAGTTAATGTTCCTGCGTACCATGCTCGGTCGATCGCAATGAGGACCAGAATTTATATGGTGGACTTCACCCAGGTTTGCAACTATTGGGAGAACAATTTGAAGAATGAGGATGGCCCCTTGATCAGATGGATTGTGCCATGGTGGCATCTCATATCAGTTACTGGAGTATCGTCTTCAGATCCTACTCGATCGGTGCGCATTCCTGGCATGGAATTAATGATATGCATCTTCCCGAAAAGACGGATGAGGCAGGTTGGCTTAAAACAGAAGATCCCAAAGCTCGATATTGTTCCTCAGACTGCAGTGGCACTTACCGCCGAGAGTCGTAGAGAATGGGCTCTCAAATGGGCCCAGAGAAACATGTGGTTCCTAAACTCTTCAGCTAGTTCATTATGGGTATCGGATTCCTACTTGCAGTGGAGGAAGGCTACTACTCCTGAGGAGCAGGAGAAGTTAAGGAAGCGCGAGCCCGTTGATTACAAGATTCGTGATGTAGCAAAGGAGAAGGAGAAGTATTTGACCGAGGAAGAGGAAGAAGCCGGATTCCAACTTGTTCATTCGTCGAAGAAACCGAAGACTTCTCCTGCCGTTGAAATGGTGGTTGATCGAAATAGTAAGGCTAGACCGCGAGAGAGACCGTTGGTTATTATGTCCGAGATAGCACAGGAGCGCCCGACTTGTGGTCGAGATAAGAAGTATGACAAAAATGACAAAGGCAAGGGAAAGATGGAAGAATAGCCTAAGTCGTAGTATTATTTATTATTATTATTATTGGTAATAAACGGTGGGGGTTTTTAGGATCCTGACCTATTTATTTTATATTATGTGACGTACTATTATTATTTATGGAAGGAAAATGAATAAAAGATTATTAGCTATGAAACCATTGTGATTTTCTTTTATTGTCGAATTCCAAATGCACATGCAAATGTCCTTCTATTTACATTTAAAATAATGGGTTGTATCCCGTAAAGCATTGCCTACGTATTCATTAAAAAAATGAAATCAAACCCTTGCGCGTAGTTCGAGTAAATGTAAAAGAATAATTGTTCTGTGCAAGAGCTTATAACGAACTTGAAAACGAGCATGAGCTTTACTTACTCCTAAAGCATAATTCATTTTATTTGATGATATGAGGATGACGAATTGTCAGAATGCAAGAGCAAGGTGACATAAGCTTTATTCCAGTGGGCCAGGGGCCGTTGTTTTTATTTCGTGCCGCATGAGCGACACGTGGTGTCAGGCGAGGCGCGTTTTTGTCCTATTCTAGGCATAATATCGTTTCAGTTGGTCGAGGTTAGTTGGGTTGGCAAATTCATTCCCATTTAGGTCTGTGATTCTAACCGCACCCCCCGAGAGTATGGACTTGACCAAGAATGGTCCGGCCTAGTTGGGTTTGAACTTTCCTCGTGGATCGACAGGTAAAAGAGCTCTGACTGATTTGAGGACTAAATCTCCTTCTTTGATGTTTCTAGGCTTAACCCTTTTGTTGAAGGCTCGTTTGATACGTGCCTGATACGTTTGCACATTGTGTAATGCATGCAATCTTCGTTCATCCAAGAGGATGAGTTCTTCATATCCACTCTCTTCCAATCAGCTTCTGGGATTTGACTTTCGAGTAGAATATGCAAGGATGGGATTTCCAGTTTAACTGGTTGCACGGCTTCCATGCCGTAATTCAAATAGAAAGGAGTAGACCCGGTGGGCGTCCTAACGGATGTGTGATATCGCCATAAAGCGAACGGTATCTTACTTGGCCAATCTCGATAATTGTCAATCATTTTCTTGAGGATTGTGACAACGTTCTTGTTGGCTGCCTCTACCGCGCCATTAGTTTGTGGTTTATATGGTGAGAAATGGTGGTGTTTGATCTTGTACTTGGCTAGCAATTGTTCAGTCTCAGCCTGGAAATGTGATCCATTGTCAGTGATGATCTCATGTGGGCAACCATATCGATAGATGATATTGGTTTGTATGAACTTTGCCACGTTTTTGGCTGTGAGACTAGTGTAGGATGCTGCTTATACCCATTTGGTGAAATAATCGATTGCGACCAAAATGAAACAGTGACCTACTGTTCCGGCTGGGGTGATTTTCCCGATGATGTCAATCCCCCAAGCATAAAATGGCCAAGGAGATGTCATGGTGTAGAGTAATGAAGGAGGGACGTGTTGTACATTCCTGAAGATTTAGCAGTTGTGACAATGTCTGACATATTTGATGCAATCAGATTCCATGGTGGTCCAGTAATATCCCAGGCGCGTGATTTTCTTTGCCATTATTGGTCCACTCATGTGAGGGTCATATTCTCCATCATGGACCTCTTCCATCACCTTTTGTGTCTGTGAACGATCAAGGCAACGCAAGACTACACCAAGAGGTGTCCTTTTATATAATTCTCCTTGTATGAGGACGTATTGAGAGGCGAGTAGGCATGTAGCACGTTGTCCTCTCTTATCCATATCTGGTGGATAGGTGCCATTGAGCTTGAAGTTTAGAATTGCTTGGAACCAGGGCTCCTTTGGGTTTTCTTCTTCGTCTGTGATTTGTTGCACATCAGCTGGTTCTGACCGTCGTTCGATGCATAAAGACATTTCTACCATATCATCTGGCATCTTAATCAAAGATGCAAGTTTTGCAAGAGCATGTGCAAATTGATTCTCTTCTCGAGTTAGGTGTAGATAAGTCACTTGATCGAAGAATTGGGCAACTTGGTCTATCTGGGCCTGATAGGGTGCTAGGCTTTCACTCCGAATTTTCCAAGACCCCGTAATTTGGTTGATGATCAGGGATGAATCTCCATGTACTCGAAGATTCTTGATGCCTAAGCCTACCGCCGCTTGTAGCCCAATGAGGCAAGCTTCGTATTCTGCTGCGTTATTTGTCACCTCGAAGTCGAGCTTGACAGAGAGTGGTGTATGCTCACTTTCAGGAGAAATGAGTAACACTCCTATTCCAAATCCTCTTAGGTTCGACGCTCCATCAAAATAAAGGTCCCAGGAGTCTACATCGGTTTGGAGTATGTCCTCATCCGGAAACGACCATGTGTCTATTGTTTGGGTATCACTGATGGGATTTTCCGCGAAGAATTCGGTGACAACACGCCCTTTTATAACTTTCAGAGGCACGTATTTGAGGTCGAACTCTGAAAGCATCAAGGTCCATCTTGCTAAGCGTCCATTGAGGACGGGTTTTTTCGAAGAGGTACTTGACAGGATCCATTTTTGAGTATACCTTGACTGAATAGCTAAGCATGTAATTGCGTAGCTTCTTCGTTGCCCACACAAGAGCGAGGCATGTCTTTTCGAGTGGTGTGTACTTGCATTCATACTCCAAGAACTTCTTACTGAGGTAGTAGATAGCTCTTTCTTATTTTCCGACGGTTTGTGCTAGCATAGCCTCCATGGCCGTTTCGGTCACTGTGAGATATAAACCAAGAGGTTGATCTCGTTAGGGAGGCATGAGCACTGGCGGTATGGCTAGTATCTCCTTGATTTTGTCGAACGCCTTTTGATAGTCGTAATCCCATATGGTGTGATTTGTTTTCTTTAGCTTTTTGAAGATGGGTTCACAGATCATGGTAAGTTTCAATATGAATCGACTTATGTACTGTACCTTGCCTAAAAATCCTCTAATCTCCTTCTCTGTCTGAGGCTGTGGCATTTCAATTAGAGCTTTGATTTTGGAAGGGTCGATTTCTATCCCTCATTGACTGACGACATATCCCAGAAGCTTGCCTGATGTCACCCCAAATGCGCATTTATGAGGGTTGGGCCTCATGTTGTACTTTCGTAGTCTTAAAAAGAATTTGCGAAGGTTATTAATGTGCCACTCTGTATCCTTGGACTTGACAATCATATCGTCTACATACACCTCGACTTCTTTATGCATCATGTCATGTAGTAGTGTAGTTGCGGTGCGTTGATATGTGGCTCCAGCATTGATTAACCCAAATGGCATAACCGTGTAGATTTAGGTGCCTCATTAAGTGACAAAGGCAGTCTTATGCATGTCCTATATGGCCATTTTAATCTGATTATATCCTGCATATCCGTCCATGAAAGACAATAACGCGTGATCTGCTGTATTGTCTACCTATATGTCGATATGTTGTAGAGGAAAGTCGTCCTTGGGAATCGCTTTGTTCATGTCTCTGAAATCAACACAAACACGGATTCTCCCATCCTTTTTGGGCACGGGTACTATGTTGGCCACCCAGTCTGAATACTCGGAAACTTTGATGAACCCGGCTTTGAATTGTTTATCGACTTCTTCTTTGATTTTAAGAGCCCACTCTGTCCTCATTCGACGAAGCTTCTGTTTTACAGGTTTGAAAAATGGTTTGATTGGAATTCTGTGTTTGGCAATGTCCCTGTCGATCCCTGGCATGTCTTTTTAGGACCAAGCAAAAACGTCTTTGAACTCGTGTAGGAGGTCTATAAAATTGGCCCTTTCAGTGGGGCTCAAGGTTTTCCCTATCCTAAGTTCTTGGGGTTCTAGTTCAGTTCCTACGTTGATGGGTTCAGTGTTCTCTATAACCGGCGCCCCTTCCTCCTCTTGTAGTATTTCTTTAGCTATGTAGGGAGGTAGTTCGATTGAGTCTGGGTCATCCTCATTATCATCGTAAATAGAATTCCATTCAGAATAACACAAAGAGTAAGCAGAATCTTATTTATTCATATTAAAATTTGGAAAGAGTTGAAACAAAGAAGCCATCTGTTCAGTAGTAAGTGGTGGCAAAGGGACAGCTGTCGGGACATTTTCCAAGCTACTGTTACTACTCGATGCTATGCTAGGAGAAACAAGGGGAGTGGGAGTGACGACATGAGGAGACTCTCTAGGGACTTCCCTAGACTCCGACTCTGATTCCGACTCTGACTCTGACTCGAATTCGTTGTCTTCTGGTTCTCCTTTGAACATCTCTCCTTCTACAGTGGTGAGCTTGATAAGCCTTCCTTGGTTGTTGGTCCATTTAATTGACTATCTCCATCCTTTTTGTTGATTCAAATTGGTTGCGGTGCCTAGCGTGGCAATGATCTCATCTATGATGCTTTCGGCTTCTTTGATTAAGGGAAGATCCTGGAGGTAGACATCTTCCTCGCTATCTGTCCATATCCCTTTGATTACCTCCTCTTTTGGGAGATAAGATGTGAGCAATCTAAGGTAGATTCGTCACTTGTAATCATCAGAACTCCAAGAGGATTATGAGTATTGTTAGGCTTACCTCCAGGCGGTATTGGTAGGCGTCCGTCTTCGATCATGTCCTGAAATACATGTTTGAGCTTGTAACATTTTTCTGTGTCGTGTCCCTTACCTCTATGATATTCGCAGTATGAATTTTCGTCCCAAAACTTGGACTTCTTTTCTGGATCAGGTGTAGGCCCTATGGGTTGGAGCTTACCTGTTTCATCAACCTCTTCAAAGCATTAGAGTATGTATCACCAATGTTCGTGAATTTCCTTTGTGGGTTATTCTTCTTTGATGGTTTGAGAAGGTTAACCTCATCAGTCTTGCTAGTAGAGCCGTAGGAACGACTTGTTGAGCCTTGATATCCACGACCTACCGTTTTGGACAAGAGTCCTTTACGGATGTCATCTTCAATTGTTGTACCTAGTACAGTTATATCTTGGAAGGTCTTAATGTTTTGGTAACTCAAGTGACTTGCATAAATGGGCTTTAAGTTGTCCATGAATTTTTTCACGAGGGTAGCTTCATCTGGATGCTCGACAAGTTGGGTACTAGTCTTCCTCCACCTACTTAGGAAGTCGGTGAAACCTTCTTTCTCATTTTGGGTAAGAACCTCTAAAGTGCGCATATTGACTTGGATCTTAGCATTATCCGCGTATTGTTTAGCGAACTCGATCGCGGCGTCATTCCAGGTGGCAATCTTCTTGTGCTCTATGGAATAGAACCATTGCTTAGGGATGGTGTCAAGAGATGAAGGAAAGATCCTTAAGAACATCTCGGGTTTGATGCCTTTGATAGACATGTAATCTTTGAAAGCACAAATATGGTTTAAAGGGTTTTCATGTCCCTTGAACTTTGGGATATCAGTCATGTTGAAGTTGGTTGGTAACTTGGCATTCACGGCCTCATACTTGCGATTGTTTTCCCTATAGATATCATCCCCTTTGAGGTACATTAGTTGTTCCTCCAAGTATTGGAGTTGCTTTTCAGCTTCAGTAAGACCTACAAGAGGGTTGGCTTCTTATTGTCCAATATAGGGTGGAAGGTTTTCATTCACAAATTCACTAGGTACTTCATCTTCTGCAGGAGGTAGCCTAGTTTCTACAGCAACAATTTGGCCCTCGATTATGTTAAGGCGATCATACACTTGGTCTTGGCTAGTTTGGAGACGAGCGAGCGCAGCTAGGATTTGATCATTGCCATTTTGGGGTTGACTGTTGCTTGTGGTGCTAGTTTCAGGCATCTTGGAAACTGGGTAAGAGATAGACGACGAATCAAAACACGATAGACCATTCTAGCACACTTACTCAAAGAAAAGACTCGACTCGTGAAGTGGGAGTGTGCCACTTGTGTCAAGTGAGGTTTGAAAATAACAGAGTTTTGAAATGTTTGTCCTACTCAAATGTAGTGTAGTTGTAGGAGTGGAGTCGAAGTGAGGTTTTGAAATGGGTTTAAGGCCCGAATTTTGACTCGATACTCGGACAGAGTTTCGATTGGTTTTGCACTAATTTAGGCCTTTTTTCGAAAATATTTACATTTTAAAAGAGGTTTTTTGTTTGTTTTGATTTTACAAAATTCGTCATGGTTTTGTTTAGAAAATGGTGATCACATATGATACAAGGATTTATACAGGCATTATAACAGTATGCTGAGTGCATTTAAAGGGTTTTTGCTTAAAGGGTGGGTTGCCATACTGAGCAATCAAACCCGGGGACTGTGGAGAGGCTCGTGCAAAACAAGAGTAAGGCCGATTCCTAGTCCATTTCCTCGAGTAGTGAAAGCCCTTGATACAAACAGGAGTAAGCATCACGGTATGGTTGACGTCAATCGCTATCCATCCTTAGGCCCAGATAAGAATTTGGACCGTCCAGACGGGATGATTGGTCGAATGGGTTGGGTTCGGCCTAGGAAGGCCGAATAAAACGATCTAACAAGATCGAGTAATGAAAACCGACAACTGTCTCATATGAACTATTCCCTAACCTTGTTCAAGTTTCACCCTTGGCAATACGTAAGTGTTTTAGTCCCCAGCGGAGTCGCCAAACTGTGGACACGGGGGCGCTTGGGAACGAGCGTTTGCATTTGTGGAGTCACCACCAATTTATTGTGGAAAATTGGAAACCGTTCGAATACTTCGTGTCATGTCAAGACACAAAGTAATGACATAGACACTAAGAACTCGTTACCCTTAGCATTCTATGTCTAGAATGACTCTCTTGGATGCCAATGAACACGGATGTTCACAGAGATTTGGAGTAAGGGGTGAGGGTACGTATTAGGAAGCTCTTTTGATCGAACACTTAATCCCGCCCGCCTCGATAGGGGCCTCTACTAATGATTAGGGAAATTATCTATACTTGAATATTTTGTCGATTATATGCATGAAATGCAACATCCAACGTTTTAATCCTAGCATGTGAGAATTAACTAAGTCGGTGAACTCGTAATTTAGCATACAATTGGGCCGAAGTAAGGATTTAGATTGGTTACATGTGAAAACATACAAAGAAACGACAATAAAGAATACAATAAATGTACAAATAATTAAAATTACAATAATTACATTGGTTTGATTGTTCTACGTCGAAAATACATTTAAAACGGATAATTTGAGAAAAGAAAAGGAAAACGATTAAGGTTAGAAAACGAACAAATTATTGGTGACATTACGATTAATAGTCGATTAATACGTAAACTAATGAATTAGGTCAAAGCAAGAATCGGAAGTTCAGAGACAGAACTCAACCCGGAACAGGCGCAACAGTGCTGCGTCCCTTGGAAGAGGCGCAGTGGTTACTACGTCTGTTCTTGAGGTGAGTTCGGGCTGTGAAGCCGGAACTGCAAATTGTTAATGTTCGTTGGTGATTTAATGATCGGTTATTGATGTTCGACTCAAGTAGATGTGATTTAACATATTAATTACATATGAATTTGGTCATAAAAACGATAAAGAACGGACTCAAATTAATTAGAACAAATTAAAGACTAATTGCAAATTTAATTACGAATTAAGTTTATTAATATGAACTAATTAGGTTTATTTACAAAAGATGAATTCCAGAGACTTGATATGGATGAATCGAATCTCTAAAACTCAGATTTGATTTTAATGACGAAAACCCACAAATATTAATTATTTGGGATCTAGGTCGGATTAAAAGTGGCGAATTATTAATGAATTACGTGTTAAAATTATTATACTAACTAAATAAGAAGAAAAGAAGAAAAGACAAAGTAAACTAGACGAATTAACAGAGGACGAAGGAAGAAGAAGAAAAGCGAGAACCGCTGGCGGCCCTCGAAGAGGCGCAAAAATCTTGCGCGCCCTTCAAGAGGCACAAATTCTTTGCATTTCTTCTCGACATCTGTCTCCCGTTAATCCGTAAAAAGGTTTGAATAAAAGGGTTTATAAATCGATTTCAAATATGCTTTTGACGTAGATCTTACAATAATTAGTACAAAAGTTCAAGCATGTAGACGCCAATAAGCAAAGAGCACGGTCTTAGAATGGAAAGGGAGAAGAGAAGGGCGGACACTCGCGTGAGAAATATGAGGAACGAAGGTCCCTATTTATACTAATCACACGGAGGAATTAGGGTTTCGGTTAAACTTTGGAAATAAATCTCGAAAAGATCTTAAAATACGCAGAAAGGAGCTGGGGAAGAGGCACAGCAGCCACTGCAGCTCTTGGAAGAGGCGCAGCAAGTGCTGCGTCCATTCCCCAGGAGTTTCCTCCTGTGGAAGAAAGATTTTTCGCGTTTCTGTTATGGAATTGCGGTAGATCTCAACTTCCTTATTATTTAAAATATAATTTCAGAATATATGTTGCCAAAAGATTAAAAGATTGAAATATGGAATAGAAATATCCGGAACATTCCAGAATATTTTGACTCGGCATTTTAAACGGTTATTAGAAAATGAAGACGGTTTTTTACCCGGACTCCAAATGAACTCTAATTACTGTCAAAACGACCGTAATGGCGCGTAGATGACGACCAAGGGGTAGACACAAGTTTATGAGCTATCACTTGACGTTAAACTTACGAATTGTCATAAATCTATCGGTGTATCAAACATGCGGCCCAATCATCACCGGGTGGCTTGCGGGAGGTGCAGAAATGAGGTATCTACAACTTTTGAAAACACTCCATAAATGTTTTTGGAAGTATTTTGATTTTTGATTTATGCAAATGATTTGGTATTCTACTTTATCTTTGATTTGGAATGTGATGTTCTTGAATGCGCAACGAGAGCACTTCCGTTCCTTTGACGAGAATCTGGTTCTGTTGGAAAATTCTTCTTGAAACTTTTGAAAGAATATTAATTCTTACTATAAGTAGCCTTTTAATGTTTTAGCTACCGATTTCAAAAATTGATGTTTTATCTTTATAACCTTTCCTTTTCTACTTTCAAGTTTCGAAAACGAAACTTTTTAAAAAGTGGGGTGATTGTAACACCCGCGAATTTTCCTTTTTGACATTTATAATTTATTTAACCATTCAATTACTTTATTTTATATTTTTAAATTATTTAATTTTATTAATTTTATTTTAAACATGATTTTTATAAAAGCTATATTTTTATAAGCTTGTTTATATAAAAATAAATATTTTTAGTCGGATAGTATTAATAGTGATAATTATAATAATATTTCCGTCTAGCAAAGATCGTCGCATTTCTCTTGTAAAGCTATCTTAATTCGGACCAACCCGATTTCGACAACACAACACACTCACCTACTCTCTTACACTCTACTTTTAACTAATTTTATTATTATTATTATTATTATTATTATTATTATTATTATTATTATTATTATTATTATTATTATTATTATTATTATTATTATTATTATTATTATTATTATTATTATTATTATTATTATTATTATTATTATTATTATTATTATTATTATTATTATTATTATTATTATTATTACTATTATTATTACTATTATTATTATTACTATTATTATTATTATTACTATTATTACTATTATTAATATTAATATTATTACTATTATTATTATTATTATTATTATTGTTATCATTATTATTATTGTTATCATTATTATCATTGTTATCATTGTTATCATTGTTATCATTGTTATTATTGTTATTATTATTATTATTATTATTATTATTATTATTATGATTATTATTATTATTATTATTATTATTACTATTATTACTACTATGATTACTATTATTACTATTATTATTATTATTTTTTATTTTTTTTATTGTTATTATTATAAAAGGATGCGCGCAACTTTCATTAAAAGAAAAATAAAAGTTTACATGAAATTGGTGAGGAGCCGAGAGACAATCTGGGCTCCCACACCCTTAGCAACAGCGAAGCTAAGTCTAATAAAAATGAAAGCGGCCACCCGAGCCCTCGCATCCTAAGATACCGAGAATTTCTGGATCCGCTTGAGAAAGGCAACAGCATCCGAACCCAGCTCCCTAAGTGATGAGAAAGAGAAGGGAAGGAAACCATAACCCGCTGCCACGCACAAATCCCCGTATTATTATTATTATTATTATTATTATTATTATTATTATTATTATTATTATTATTATTATTATTATTATTATTATTATTATTATTATTATTATTATTATTATTATTATTATTATTATTGTTATTATTATTGTTATTGTTATTGTTATTGTTATTGTTATTGTTATTGTTATTGTTATTGTTATTGTTATTGTTATTGTTATTGTTATTGTTATTGTTATTGTTATTGTTATTGTTATTGTTATTGTTATTGTTATTGTTATTGTTATTGTTATTATTCTTATTCTTATTGTTATTGTTATTATTATTATTATTATTATTATTATTATTATTATTTTTTTTTTTTTTTTTTTTTTTTTATAACGAGCGACTTTCATTAAAAGAATCATAAAAGTTTACATGAAATTGGTGGGGAGCCGAGAGACAATCTGGGCTCCCACACCCTTAGCAACAATAAAGCTAAGTCTAGTAAAAATGTAAGCGGCCACCCGAGCCCCGCATCCTGAGATACCGAGAATTTCTGGATCCGCTTGAGCAAGGCAACAGCATCCGAACCCAGCTCCCCAAGTGAAAAGAAAGAGAAAGGAAGGAAACCATAACCCGCTACCGCGCACAAATCCCCATACTTAACACACTTTCGCTGAGCGGTATCGATTGGCGACAACCCGACTGTGCACAAAATCCGTCATCCCGCTTTGAGTCAAAGGAGAAGAACTCACAAGTCAACGCACACATCACGCCCCCGTCCCAAGAATAAAGCAATAAATCCGCAGGACGAAGAGAGCCACCATGTCCATCAACCAAACCGATATCAACCTCCTTTCCCGCAGAATACCGGATCTATAGCGGATGTCGAAAAGAGTGTCCTGACAAGGTTATGCCGATGTTTAACGCCCACGATGCCGGTCAAGAAACAGCGTGGTCCCCATAAACATCCTCAAGAAAAACCCGAGAGCAAGCCGGACAGGGCCTAGATACCGTGAATAACGGAACACCCAGACGATACCCCAGCACACTACGGTAAGTCCTCCCGTTCATAGTCTGACCCAAACCCGAGATAGGAACCGCACGTAACCAATCAGAGGAGTGAGAACCCTGCTGAGACTGCCATAAAGCAAGCTGGCGTGGTGTCAAAGAGAAAACAGACTCTGAGGTAGCAGCAACCGTCGCGAAATAAATATCTGCCAATTTCTTCATAAGTTTGGGGGCAGCAATTTCACTAGGGTTACCTAAAATACCAGATCCAAATCATCATCATCATCATCATCATCATCATCATCATCATTCCCTCAACCCCACCTTCCCCATCACTTTCCCTCCCCCGTGCTTTTTCTTTTTTTTTTTGAGCAAAAACAACATAAACAAACAGAGCCAAGACTCCATTTCCAACGAGCTCCAACCTCAGATCCCGACCCCATTTCTCAACCTTTTTCCTTAATTCTTGCACCATTCTCTTCCTCACTTCCTCCTTTATCTTTCTAGGTAAGAAAGCTTATCTTTTGTCGAGTTTTCGAAAATGACCTCTTAAGACAAACTCGGTTTTGTGACTGAAACAACCCATTTTCTTCCTTCTAGTTGATGAACTTGAAGACCAGGAGGGAGGCTCGTACTTTTTAGACGTTTTCCTCGGAGTTTTAAAGGGCAAAAAGTTAACGGTGATAGGTCACTCGACAAATGTCGAAATTTCCGTCTTTTGTGTCGCTTTATATGCTCTTGTTTGATAAAGTTTGATCTTTTATGTTTTTCTCATTTGTATGATAATTTCCATCTCAAAATAATGTTTGAATTAAGCTATTTTTATGCGCTCTTCATTTAGATTGGTTTGGTACAATTTGTGTGCTCTTCGGGACTGATATAACATGTAAATTGGGACTATTTGGCGGTCAATATGCAACGGGTTACTTCTCAGTTTGGAACGATTTTCATGGGGATTTTGCGAGCTGTTTTGGGTACCGTTTTTGGGACTGTTTTTATGCAGTTTTACGGGGCTATTTTAGGGTTGTCGTGGGTGGCTATGCTGGTGTGCATAAGCGGTTGATTTGGGTTGTAATGTCAATAGCAGTTTCCGTCTTAATCTTGTCTCAAGTATGGTCTTAGTATAGCTCGAGAGGGGACATTTTTTATACGTTAAAATAGGCTAGTTCGAGACGACAAAAATCGAGTTCATTTGGACAGAATCTGGGTGTTTGTATACATGGAGTTATCGTGTTAATTTTACGTCTTGTTCATGCATATAAAAACTCGTTTAAAACGTGTCTTGTATTGGCTATGGTTACACGGTTTGGGCAGAAATATTGAGTTGATTGACACGGTTTTCGGGTGGTTGTTTGGGCTGTTTGTCTCGATTTTAGGAGCTGCAATGGGCCATGTCCATGGGGCTGCTCATGGCTGCCCTGTTTTGGGTGTTTGTTTAGATGGTTGTAGGAGGTATGTTAGGGTCGAATGGTGGCTATTTTAGGATAGTAACCGGGACTGTTGTGAGGCCGTGTATGGCCGGGTTTTTAGGTCAGGTAAGGGCTGCCCAGCCAGTCCTCAAGTCGTGGATTTGAGTAGTTTTGGCACTAGTTAGTTTATTCGAAATATTTAAATTTCCGCCTCATGCTTTATATAACGTAACTCGTTAAATATCGTTCATTTACATATTTATTTATTTGGGTTGACTTGTTATTTTAATTGGACTTGTCATATTTATTTATTTGGGTTTGTCTTGTTAATTTAATTGGACTTGTCTTGTTAATTTAATTGAAATTGTCTTGTTAATTTAGTTGGACTTGTCTAGCTTCCTTGTTGGGCTAAGTTTGTTCTATTCATTGGGCTTGTGATGGTTCACTTGTTTGATTTCTTATGATTTCAAGTATTGGGCCCCACATGGTTTACTTATTGGGCTCATAAGTGAGTCGCTTGGGCTTGGTCATATTTTATTCCGTAAATTTCACATAACGTAAATCATTCATTATCGCTCATTATATTATTTTTAACCGACATGTTTGATTATAAAATTAATTAATTATTTATTGTTATGGTGCAAGTGTAAAAGAATTATTGTAAATGACTACTCGTAGTGAGTCGTATTCTTATGATAATGCCTTTATGCTATACCTTTTTGCTTGACTTATCTTTACGTCTCTTTCGGACTGTCCTGCCGATTGTGGGTTTAGCTCATATCTTCCGTCTCTTTCGGACTGTCCTGCCGAGTGTGGGTTCTCGATTTCCGATCTGTTCGAGTCTTGGATGCGGACCCTTCTGCCGCATGTCGAATCGGGAACTGTACTGTCCCGAGAGTCTGGCCAAATTTAGACTAGGACTGAGTCTTGGGAGTACCATTGTCATCCTACCATGGGAAATATATAATGAGTAGTAAAAGTCTTGCTTGGTTATAGATATTAGTGTATGTCATTCAAGGCAAGAGTTGTGCCTTGTATTGTTTGGTTGTGCGAGTCTTGGTCCTATCCGATTCTAGAGGTGAACTATAAGCCCTCTAGTTGCGATATGATCGTCGGGATTGATATTTCCATCTGTTCTTATGGTGAGATGAGAGCCATAAGTATGAATGTGACATTAGTAGCCACGTCCCTTGCAATGTTTGCTAAGTGGTTTTCCAAGTAATGGCTACGGTTTCTATTCTTGTAATTTGCATTGGTTGATCCTTTACTTAACTGCTTCACATGATTCGGATTCTAATCTCATATCTATGTTGTATTTCCTTGAAATGCGTCCTTTTGTATAAATGACCGTATTCGTGTCTTTCATATTATTTAATTGTCTCACATGAATAGTTGAATCTTTTTTATGCTAATGTTATCTATCTTGTTCCATCTCATTTAATTGTCATGTTTAAATATAAACTTGATATTCATATCTTTTGTAAGTATCTTACATGACTTACCTATTTTAGTTCTTTGTTATGTTCATTTTGACAATTTGTGGCTGGGAGAATCTTGAGTTACTTCCCACTGACTGTGGCGTTCATGTTTACATGAATGACAGATACTAGTTGGTGCATTTATGGGGTGAAGAAATGTGTGAGCTAGCGAGCACTTTGGCGTTGTAGCCGGTTTATTAGGATTGGTTAGACTCACCTTTTATTGTATTGTCATTCGAGTGATATATTTTCCCTCAACTTGACTATCACGTTTGTATAATTTAATCTTTATTTCCGAAATCTTTATTTGTGTTTTGGATTTTAGTGAACTCGCGCTTTAAAATTTAAAAGTTTCAAAAATTTCCTAATTTCCGCTTGAATTTATAAGTTATGTTTTCCGCGTTATTGCGGGGGTTCACACATGCCATTAAAAACAACACAACATGCTTGATAATTTGAAAGAGTAAAACCATGATGTCAAGCATGAGTCATATAATCTTCAAATCTTGCAATATATTTATCAAATGACTCATTTTCATATTGCCAAAAAGTGAATGTAGACATGTTAAGCATATGAAATAATGCAAGTACAAGAATTAAAATTCTCAAGGAATCAAGATCCCTCAAGAAGAAGCACAACTAAAACTGGACAAAAGAACAATCCAAATACACAACATTGTCCCCGACAACGGCGCCATTATGATGAACGTGTCGTTGTACGCCCTCAAACACATTTATACCCAACTACTAGCATAGCAAGCAAGTCGAGGTCGAACCCAAATGACGGGTTTGTTCAATCTAATTATAGTTGCACTAAGGGTTGTCACAATCGGTTGGGTTGAGATGGTTATCTAAACTACTAGGCAAGTGAAACAAAGTAAGTAAATAAGAATTTAAACAATTGATAAAAGGTACTAGGGTGTCATGGGTTCATAAGGGATTCATGGTGGTGAGCATACAAACATGTTTGTATCATGGGTTCATAAGGGATTCATGGTGGTGATCATACAAACATGTTTACATAGTTGCAAGCAAAGTATTGTTGTAGTGGAATCGAGTTAGTTTATGTCCTACGATTCATAGGAAGATTTGGGTCCCGGAGCCGAGTCGGTCAAGACTTTACAACACCTACAAGTCGACTTACTTTCTTCCTATTCACTTCTATGCACGGTCTAACAAGACTCGAGTTAGTTTATATCTTACAAGTCTTGTTGAATAGATAAGAGATGTATATATGCAAGGTTTCATAGTCAAGCATTTTATCAAGCATAACATGTCCATAGGTTAACACTACAACAAGCAAGCAATCTTATGATAACATATTAGATTAAGTATGAATCTACCCCCATGTTATAGTTCCCCAATCTCCCATTAACCCTAGCTAGAAGACTACTCACTCATGGTCATGGTAAACATGCTAATAAGGGTGTCAATCATATTAACAAGGTTAAGCAAGGTGAATGAGTAATAATAAATTAAGCAAAGGATAAAAGAGATTATACCAACTTCAGGATGATCCAAATTTAAAGCAAAGAATAATAGAAGAGAACTTGATTGATTGATGAAGAGTTGTCAATTCTCCAATAATAATCCAATAATCTTCAATTACCCAATAATAAATCTTGAACAATGATTAAGGAATGATTAATGTGTACTTTGTGGAATGATTAATGCTAATCAATTCTAATCTACTCCTAATGAAAGCTTAATCTAAACTAAAGAAGCTTAATCTCTTGATTATTACAAATGAAATATATATAGTGGTACATCATTAAGTTAAGCAAGGGTAGATTAGGAAATAATATGCTTAAGTGTCAAATAGAGCCTTGCAAGTCCTAGGAGGAGCCCCACGACTCCCCATTGCGAAGACGATCTCCCTGCCAAACAATCCGCTCGACCTTGGCTCAAAACGACCGTCCTGAGCCTCAACCCGAGCGGGTTGAAATTGACCCGAGCGCGTTGAAGTATAACTCGAGCGGGTTGATCATGACCCGAGCGGGTTGAGCTGCATAATCCTTTTTCTTGCTTTTATGCCTATGATGCTTCTATATACTCCTTATTTCTATCATCTTTGGTCCTCATTCTTGCCTCCTCTTGATACTAGTCCATCTAAGATCATCAACAAGTTTCCGAATATACGCGAGAGACGGGAATTCCGCCTCATTACCTTCTTTCCTACAAGACATAAAAAATGCACTAGGAAAGCAAATAGGAAGCAAATGACGAATAAAATGGTTATGAAATCTTTATTCTATAAAAGCTATGTTTTTTAAACACCTCGTTGGTCCCTTATTTGTAGGAAATGAAATGTTTTTTTTTTTCTTTTTCCATTTTGAACGTGCCTCCCTCAATTTAAGGAGAGCTTTTTTTTAACCAGTTTCTATAATTTTCAATCTACAACCTATATTTTTATTTTTATCAATTATACAAATACAACAATCAACTATTCAAATCCAATAATGAAATTACAAATAAATTGTGAACATTTACAAAATACAAATTTAAAGGTTACAAATTTGCAAAATAATATGAGTTAATTAAAAAAATTATAAAAGTTATGTGATAAAATCAAGAATTAAATGCTTGGGCGACTAAAATGAGCGACCAAATACATTGTCTAATTAGACTCGTGCATCAATTATCAACTTCTTCCCTTTACCCTCGGGACTTCTATATCGATATGCCTGGAATTTAGTGTTACATAACAAAAAAAAAGTACAAGATACACAATTTACCAAAACAAAAAGCATATTAAAAAAAACATATACTTAAAATAAGAATATACAAGTACTTCAAATGTTTAAGAATACTAAATATATTGATTGTTATTTTTTTTTAAAAGACAGAATTTAATAAAATTAAAAAAAGGTTAAATAAATAATGTTTAAAAAATACACAAGATAAATACACAAGTACGGGTTATTGGGAAAAATAAGAACGAGTTTTAAAACAAATTAAATTCAGGTGTAAAAAAACTTCAATGGTTTTTAAGAGTAAAAAATATATTAATATTTGAAAATTATTATTAGAGAATAAATTAACAAAAAATTTACGAAAGTTTTTTTTTGGAAAAATCAATGTTTTGTAACGTTTTAGATTCTCTATACACTTGGTCTAGGTTGCACGGACACACCTAGTTTTGAGCGTTCCCGTGTCAGACACGGACACGCCTGAAAACGTTCTGGACACGCCTTGAACCGTATCCCCGGTTTTTATGTTAAAAGAAAACGTGTCGGACACGGTCCAACATGGTTGGACACGGCCCGTGTCCGTTGGACACACTAAATACGCAGTTTTGAAATCAAAATCTCACTTTATCAGTTATCACGACATCTCACTTTTTCTTTTTCCCCTTACATCTCACTTCTCCCCTTTTTTTCTCTTGCATTACAACGCCTTCCCCCACCTCAGTCCGGCCGCCGTCAGCCTCCCCTTCGCCGCCGGCAACCTCTGCTCGCCACGTATCTTACTTTTTCATTTTCCCCTAATTTCTCAATCTATGTTTTATTTATATATTAATCTCTATATATATTATACATAATAATAAGTTTCTAAATAATCAAATTAATCAAAATCAATCGTTATAATGATTATTATTGTTGTTATTATTAAATTTGGAGGTTTTAAATTTGGAGATTGTTGATTTTTCGGAAGTTAGGGTTTGTTTGATTTAGGGGTAATTTTCGGAAGCGAATAACTGAGTTGTTATTCCCACTTACCGAAAGAAGTTTAATGAATAATTACAATGGTGCAAAGGATGATCCTTGAACTCCCTATTTTTTAGCTTTTGGTGAGCATTGTTTGTACAACTTATTTCTGGTGCCTTTTATTGTTAATATATATTGCGGAAAATATTCGGTTTGATAAATATGGCGAATAGTATTGTCTACTCGAATTTGGAACCTTTGATACTTTTTATTTAAAATTTTGTAAGACTTGAATGCTTATTTAAATTTGGGTTTGTAGTTTGAAAATTTGTAGTTTTGAAAACATGTTGATTTTAACGTATAAGACATTAATATTGGTTGTCATTTTACGATTTTGTGACCTTTAAATGACCAAAGTTTAGATAGGGGTTATAATGTTCTTCAAATTCTCTTTATTTT
Organism: Silene latifolia; assembly: GCF_048544455.1. Classification (NCBI taxonomy): domain Eukaryota; kingdom Viridiplantae; phylum Streptophyta; class Magnoliopsida; order Caryophyllales; family Caryophyllaceae; genus Silene; species Silene latifolia. The sequence continues at coordinate 74,132,567 of NC_133532.1, read as the reverse complement.
AATATGTATATTGATTTTTTTTTTTTGCCGTGTCCTAAAAATTTTGAAGTGCCGTGTCGCGTGTCTGTGTCGTGTCCGTGTCCGTTTTCGTGCAACCTAGCACTTGGTAACATATTATACATTTAATGATAATGATTAGTACCTTATATTATAAGTACGTCGAATTTCTAATTATTGACTTATTTATATTTTCACGGCATTGAATTATTAATCACGCTTTTTTATTTATGTATTCACTGATAACGTCTATTATTGTGACCCGTGCATTTTTTTTTGCACGGGTTTAAAACTAGTGCTATATTAGTATGCAAAATGAGGCTTAGTTAGGGACTAAATGTGCGAAATTATGAGCCACATCAGTCGTGTCTCAGCCACATGAGTCCCTCCGTACTCAAGTCCTTAATGTGCATATCCCTCTTGGAGTGGGAAGCTGATAAGTAGTAATTTAGTGTCATTTTGACCCCGTCGTATTCCTTTACTTACATCGATTTTGTGCATTTTTATGGTAAAATAGCTCATTTACTAGTTTAGTTGGTAATTAATAATTTACTTGTAATTATTTCGAATAATGTTATATTCCTTGGGTATGGTACTACTTTTGTTATTTTGATGTTTATAGGTACCGGATCGATAAGAAAGTCAAATTAAGACGAGTTAAATGATCAAAGAAATGAACAAAAGCCAAGTGAAATTCAAGGTAGTCACATAATGACTTCGACATATCAGCATCTTAGACTATCACCAATTGGGTGCAACAATTAGGAGGAAATCTACATTGATTTCTGTTCTTAGGCCGATTTGCATTAGGACCCGAGGTTGATTCTTATTCTTTTATCGTTTCTCTTGTTTTTCGTTTATGACAATTTATCAGATGATAATTTGCGTTATAGTCCTTAATTTTAAGGGGTTTTATTCGGATATTACCCTACAAGTGGTATCAGAGCGAGGCCACGTAAAGTTTTCATCGTGATTTTCATAAAACGATTTGAATCGATGTTTTTTTTGCCTTGAAAACCGTGCCTTACGGCTCACGGCTGATCAGTCGTTGGTTTTGTTTTCGATTTGTTTTTGCATATTGTTATTATAATCCGTCTTCATAGCAATATGTTAAGGTTTTGTCAATTGTAGATTTAATTTAATACGGATTAAGTTTAAATTGCAATTGGTTTTTTTGTCAAATCGATTTTGTTTGGGTTTGTTGTTGCTCTCGGTTGAGCTGTTGAAAAAAAAAATTTCGAGGGTTCCCATGCTCACGGTTTTGGCCGCTGAAATTTTTTTTTTTTTGTGTTTTGCTCTCGGTCCAGCCGTGAAAAAAAAAAAAAAATTCGTTTTTTGTTTTTTTTCGGCCATAAAATGTACATTATACGGATGTTGTACACTCGCTTGTTGTAAAACGGTTCACTCACGTACCATTTAGTTATTTTAAAGCGATTTAAAGTAACGGATTGTCATGAATTAAAATTAAGTTGATAGAAGCGGTTTTGTCACATAATTTTAATCGTTAAAAGGTGGTTTGGATAAATTTAACATAATTACGGAATTATGTCACGAATAAATTTTGTTTTAGTTGATGCATTTTTTTTATTTATCGTTACTTTTGAATGCCATGAATGTTTTTATTACGTATTTAATTTTACAAACGGTTGTAACTTAGTGTGGCCTTAGTAGAACGTGTTACCGTAATGATGGAACACGGTCTTGGTTGTATTTTGAGATCTCGCATCTCCGTTTTGGATTTATCATTGTAATTACAGTTTTAATTTAGAATGTAAATAGGTTTATATTTTGTAAATTTTAAATTGTAATTTTGAGAAGACCAAAGATGGAGATCGGATGCTCACTCCCGCTGCATGGATCAAGATGGAACATCAAGACAAGCTTCTCGGGTCCAATGGTGGATTCCAAAGTTGTATTATGTTCATTTTTCTAGGATAGGCCACACTAGGACTTTTATTTACGTTTTGCATTTTTTTTTATGTTTTTCATCGTAACGATAGTTTGCATCATATTCCGCCTAAAACCAAACCACCTAATATTTGCATGAAAACTGACTCATATAGAGGTCACGCGTTAGTTTTCTTTGACATACAGATGTCACACGTTATCAATAAGCCATCACCCAAGTTAATTCATTCACGTAATGCTAGTTTTTCGTTCACTTAAAATGAATTAAAACTAAGTTGATGGGATCTTCCTCGTATAACCAAAAATTGAGAATAGTCTTTATAGGTCAAACTCCAATGAATCCCTTCTTCGTCGGTAGGCATAATATGACCCCTTCTACGTCGGGCAAGTTGGAACTGATTGACCTATTTTATCTCAACACTATGGTCACTCGTACGATCCTGTGATTATGGTGGACTACAGATAGGATTTACGGAAATCTATCGACCGAGAGTTCTAACGGTAGAACTAGCCAAACAGTTGGCTTATCAATTTACAGAAATTGAGTCTTGGGATCATTTGTATAATTCTTGAGGTAGATCGATTATACAAGTGCAATGAGTCTACACGTTAAAATGAATTTTAATTAGACTTAAATCACCTCGATGAGTTGCTTATTTCGTTTTGTTTTTCTTTCTTTTTCAGTGTAGAACACGATCATTTAAACTGCTATTAACAAAAATGGCTGGCCGTATGAACGACCTAATACCAAGTGCCACATTGGACCGTGAGTCCTGGCTTCGGATCTTCATGAATCAGATGAATCAGTCTACTCGAATGAAGAATGATGGATCAAACTTCGCGGACTGGGAGGCGGCATAACGGAATGCTGCCATTGCTGACGGGAAGCTCAAATATCTGATAGAGCCCATCTCGCCAAACCCAGTCCCCCACGGTCGAGCTAACGAGATCGCCACGTATAGCGATTTCGTCATGGAAGCGGGTGCGATAAAGAACGTACTCATTTTTGCAATGGAATCCAATTTGCAGAAACGCTTCATAGCCCAAGGTGCAAACAAGATTTTCACCACGCTCACTAAGGAATTCTCGAAAGCACCGATAATCGTGACCTATGAGCATACCTGTCGCTTCTTTGAGGCAAAACTCCAGAAGGGCCAACCGGTTAGCCCACACATTCTCAGCATGATTGAGAATGTCGAGAAACTGGAGGCACTTGATTGTAAGATCAGTAAGAACATCGTGATTGACCGCATGCTTCATTCACTCCACGATGGTTTTGCCCTCTTTAGAGCCAATTACTATATGAATGATTTGAAGAAAAGTCCTCATGCACTACACTCCTTCTCGTATGCACGAGAAGGACATGAAGTTTAGTGGTAGCCTAAAACAGGATGTTCTCGTTGTGTCAAACAAGGGCAAGGGTAAGGGCAAAGCTCAGGCAGACCTAGCAGTAGGTAAGCCGAAGTTTAAGAAGTCGGGAACGAGTAAGAGTGGGCCTGGTGACTCGAGCACCTCACCAGGCGCGACAAAGAGCAAGACCGGTAACATGGAATGCCATCATTGCCACAAGACTGGGCATTGGAGGCGTACATGTCCTGTATACCATGAGGACATAAAAGCAGGTCGCGTTACTCCTGTTGGTATGTCTACTTCTTCTTCTTTTATTCATATGATTGAGATTAACCACGCAAGTTACGGAACTTGGGTACTAGATACTGGTTGTGGTTCTCATCTGTGCAATCATGTGCAGGGGCTCCGAAACATCGAACCCCTCGTAAAGGGTGAGGTGGACCTGCGTGTCGGGAATGGAGCACGAGTGGCTGCCGTCTCGAGGGGAACATATGTGATCCAGCTTCCTAGCGGATTTGAGTTATTTTTATATAACTGCTATTATGTACCAGTTTATCTAAAAACATTATTTCAGTTTTACGCACTTGACAAACTTGGTTTTTCATTTGTAATAGAGAATAATAGTGTGTTTTCTCGTTACGATATGATTTATGGCAAGGCGGTCTCCATGAATGGAATTTATGTTTTAGATCGACCACTTTGAAATATTGCACGTAATGAATAAAAAGTTAAAGGTTGGTGACAAAGATCAAACTTATCTATGGCACTCGCCGTATATGGACACATTAATGAGAAACGCGTTAAACAGCTCATAAAGAATGGAGCTATCTCGGCTTTTGATTTTCAATCATTTGGCACGTGTGAATCATGTCTCATTGGTAAGATGACTCGAATTTCCTTCAAAGGTGTTGGAATGCGCTTGCTGCGACCTATTAGGACTCATACATACGGATGTGTGTGGACCTATGTCAATCACCGCACGAGAAGGCTATAGGTATTTCATCACTTTCACGGACGATTTAAGTAGATATGGCTATGTCTACTTAATGAAGCATAAAAGTGAGTCCTTTGAGAAATTCAAAGAATACCAGAATCGGGTACAGAACCAACTGGATAGAAAGATTAAAACACTACGATCAGACCGTGGTGGCGAGTATCTTTCACACGAGTTTGATCAACACCTTAAGGACTGTGGGATTGCCTTACGCTTAACTCCACCTGGAACACCTCGGTTGAATGGTGTGTCCGAACGGAGAAATCGAACACTACTTGATATGGTTCGATCCATGATGAGTCACACCGTATTGCACGATTCATTGTGGGGTTATGCTCTTCATCACCGCTCTAATACTTAACCGAAGTCCGTCTAAAGTCGTTGACAAGACTTCATATGAACTATGGAAGGAACGGTCCCTAACTTGTCCTTTATACGGGTTTGGGGCTGCGAGGCTTATGTCAAGTGGAGGCACGAGGATAAGCTCGGCCCGCGATCGATCAAGACATACTTTATAGGTTATCCTAAAGGAACATTTGGTCATTACTTCTATTCGCCAACCGAACAACGTGTATTTGTTGCGGCTAGTGCGACATTCTTAGAGAAGGAGTTTCTCGAGAACGCGAAGAGTAATAGAACCTTCGAGTCGGAGAGATTCCAACCAAATGCCGAGCAACCATTGGAGGAACCAGTTCCTTCAATCCCTTGCCGCGTTAGTATTCTGAGGAACCTAGGAGGTCGGGAAGAGTCTCTATTCCTCTGGACAGATTCATAGGTATGGTCGAGGAACATGACATAGATGACATTCTGCTCTTAACGAGTAGTGAACCCGCAACTTATAAAGGTGCCATGACTAGTTCCGACTCAAAGCTATGGCTTGAGGCCATGCAATCCGAGATGGACTCCATGTATGAGAACAGCGTATGAGATCTTGTTGACTTGCCTGCTAAGGTTCATCCCCTTCAATGCAAATGGCTTTACAAGATAAAGCATTATCTGGAAGGTCAACAAGACATCTATAAAGCACGACTAGTTGCTAAAGGTTTCACCCAGGTGCCAGGTTTGCATTACGATGAAATTTTTGCACCCGTAGTCATGCTGCGTTCCATTCGGATTATCTTAGCGATTGCCGCTTTTCATGACTATGAAATTTGGCAGATGGATGTGAAAACCGCCTTCTTAAACGGTTATTTAGAGGAAGAGTTGTACATGGTACAACCCGAAGGTTTCATCGATTCTGAACACCCTAAGAAAGTGTGCAAGCTTAAGCGTTCCATTTATGGACTTAAGCAAGCTTCTCGGAGTTGGAATCATCGTTTCGACCAAGTGATAAAAGAAAATGGATTTACTCGATCGGTCGAGGAACCATGTCTATATATCAAGTCGAGTGGGAGCAAGATTGTCTTCCTAATATTGTATGTTGATGACATACTCCTGATTGGGAATGACATACCTCTCTTAACTTCGGTAAAAGTATGGTTGAAGAACCATTTCCAGATGAAAGATCTGGGTGAGGCACAAAGAATTTTGGGCATCCGTATCTATCGAGATAGATCACGTCGGATGTTATCTCTCGATCGAGAGTCTTATATAGACAAGATTCTAGAGAGATTCAAAGATGACTAACTCCAAAAAGAGGTTTCTTCCTATGGCTCCGGGGTGCATTTGAGCAAGTCTCGGGCACCGTAGACACACGGAAGAGAAAGAGCGCATGACACGGATTCCTTATGCCTCGGCTATAGGATCAATCATGTATGCCATGATATGCACACGTCCGGACGTGGCATATGCATTGAGTATGACAAGTCGATTCCAACAAAGATCCAGGTGAATCACATTTGATGGCTGTCAAGAACATTCTTAAGTACCTACGGAGGACTAAAGATTGGGCATTGACTTATGGAGGCGATCAAAAGCTATGCGCAACCCATTCGCAGATGCTAGCTTCCAAACGGATCGAGATGACTCGAAATCTCGATGCGGATTCGTTTTACTCTTAATGGCGCTGCAGATCACCGGAAGAGTTCCAAACAAAGTGTTACAAGAGATTCTACGATTGAGTCCGAGTACTATGCCGCGTCTGAAGCTGCAAAGGAAGCGATATGGATGCGTCAATTCTTACAAGGACTATCTGTAGTGCCTAGTTCGAATGACCCGATCACCATCTATTGCGACAATAGAGATGCCATCTTCCAAGCTAAGGAGCCTATGTCTAGCAACAAATCTAGACATGTACAACGGAAAGCTCATCTAATCCGAGATTACGTGGAGCAAAAGGAGGTAGTGATAGAAAAGATTGCTACGGATGATAATATAGCAGATCCTCTCACTAAACCATTGCGACAAGATAAGTATGAAGGGCATGTTATTTCCATGGGAATTAAACGTGTTCCTGAGTTGTAGTACTCTTTTATGGATTAGTTTCATTTTCTCGTGTACTCTATACGACATCATCGTTTTGATATTTATATATTTTGTTTTTTCATGTGGAGTTGTACGACAATCTTGAACACCACAAAGTGAACTGAACAAACATTATATTTTTTGGTCCTTAATTGCCCAAGTGAGCTGATAACTCTGGCAATTATTTTGTGACGTTGGTTGATGGTGGGTTCAACGAGCCATAAGTCTAACGGTTGACTGACCAATCACAGAGGCGAGTTATAGGGATATCTCGTAGGACACAATTGTGACAACGACGTGGAGTCCTAAATGCTTTATAACATTCGGTGCCAGGTCATGGATAGGACCTCCATGGTGATCCTAAGAGTCGATTCTTTTGACTATCGACTGTCTCTTGAGACTAAGGCAGATTTTGGGTGATTTTGGTTTCTTTCTCACGGTCATCCGTAACAGGGGGTCAAGTAGATTTTTTCTGGGTCATTTCATACTGTGCTTAGATCGGCAGGAGTCGAGTTGAAGGAAATATTCAGCCTTTATCAGGTACTCGATATTTCTCAGGGCCACTCGAGGAGTCAGAATCGAAATGCATGGCCATGCTCGAATACGGATTCGTTTTATCAGTTAAGTTACTCTCTAGTCGGGAAACCACTCTTGATACAGATCGACTGTAAAATACGACCTTTGCGGATACGAAACTGCAAATTGTTTTACATTGAGTGGGAGAAATTTTAAATGGATATGAGAATCGGTTATCGCACATACACTTGTACGGACAAGTGGGAGTTTGTTGGAGCCTGTGTCCTCCAGTTAGTGCGGATAACGTTATTGCACGTATACTTGTACGGACAAGTGGGAGCTTCTTGGGGCTGGTGTCCTCCACAGTTAGTGCAATGACATATAAATCTCTAAAAGGATCAAAGGGTATACTTTTGTATTATTATCAGTTGGTCCACGTTTATCAATAACGGTTGGCTTGCTAGATAAGTTTGACGTTATTGTCATACAGATGGCGGTGATTAACTGGTCCCTAAAAGTCACACCTATAGGATACGTTTGAGAGATGTGACGGTATGAAAATACAGTCATGTTGATGCCTTATATGACTAAGCAGTTAGTTGGAGTTATTGACTAAAAATTAGTCAAACGCGATGTTGAGATACTTATTTAATATGGATTAAATAATAATGGCTAAGGTGAATTAAGCGGTTAATTCGTAAATTGAATATAAACGATTATATTTAATTAATATATATTGAATTTAATTAATTATACAATATTGTCATTATCGGACAAGTATTAATATATCGACTAATTCATGTTACTAGTCGATATTTTATTATCCGATAACGAGTGACGATTTATAATTAAAACCCGTCATATACATTTAGCAAGACCACGAGTTGAATAAGGAGAAAGTGGAAAGCCCACTCCCTCCCCTAGCAACCTCACGGCCGAACAAAAGGAGAGTCCCTCTCTCCTTTTGACCTAATCATTATCATTTGCACAAAAATTAGGGTTTTGGAGCATTTCTCTCTGAAATTCTAAATCTCACATCAGAAAACTCACAAAAGGCTCTCTCAATATTGCAAGGCAATTAGAGAGTAATTTCTAGCACAAGGGGCATAGTCTCGGACGATCTTGGGTGCAACAATTAGGAGGAAATCTACATTGATTTCTGTTCTTAGGCCGATTTGCATTAGGACCCGAGGTTGATTCTTATTCTTTTATCGTTTCTCTTGTTTTTCGTTTATGACAATTTATCACATGATAATTTGCGTTATAGTCCTTAATTTTAAGGGGTTTTATTCGGATATTACCCTACAAATAACACTTATAGTTGGTATCAGAGCGAGTAATCGCCTCTGTCTTGTTTGGTATCTGAATATCAATTTTATATCATGGTCTTCATATATATGCTACGAAATTGTTTTTAATTTGAGTTATTATAGATCTGACTTGAACATTCGTATTTTGTGAACTATTACTATGCGTGAGAAATTTTATAACCGCATGTCTACTATATTTAATCCGGTTTTGTCTTCCTTTGCCTATGTCGTAGTTGGTGGACAACATATTAGCAATATACATTAAACGATGAGCAAGTTGCCTTATCATGGAAAGTTGTAGACATGGGATTTGCCTTATTGGTATTGTTACCCGTAGCTTTTAGTAGAGTTTAGACTACAAAAATTTGTCATCTCTCTTCTTGATACATGTGTCTTCTTGATACATGTTGTTATCTTTGGCTCATAGTAGGCAAATTTTGCTTCTTTAATTATCTATTTTTCGCATGGTATTATTAGTATTGTGCTATTGCGAGTGATTATACTCTAGTAATTGTTTATAATCATATATAGAGAGAGTTAGACCGATTAAGTTTTCTGGTTATATATTTTTCCTATATACATTAAGTTGAGTATATAGATTAAATTTTAATGTCGAGTGATTCAAATTTTTAATAGTTAGAGTTTAGCCATAGCATCTCTAAATAATTGATTATTTTGGAATCACATGTGAAAACTAGACATTATTTGTGATTAGTCGTATGTAATATAACGAGACTTACCCACATGAATCTTGTTGTATGTATTTGTATGACTAATTAGGATGATATAATGAATCTTGTTTCTTAATCTACTTACAAGAGTTAAGAGATGTATATGATTTGATAGTATTGTCATAAAGTTAAAATTTTATGTATCTAATTGACTAAAACGTGGCAAGTTTTATGTCTCTAGATTCATATTTGAGCATGATTTACATTGGTAACGCATGATTAAGTTTAAAGTCTCAACTTTGATAATAAGCATGTTATTTATTATATTTGCAGCAATTTTACCTGGAAGTTCTATTGATGTTAAATTTGACATTCCTGAATTGAATGTTGATAACTATAAGGTCTGGAAAGAGAGAATGCTACTGCAGTTGGGATGGTTAGATATTGATTATGCTATTCGGAAATACGAACCACATAAAGTAACTAAACAAAGCACTAAAGACGCAATTGATCTTTATGAAAAGTGGGAGAAATCTAATCGTCTCTCTATTATGTTCATAAAGACCAGAATATGTGCTAGTATTCGTGGTTCTGTCGATCAGCATACTAAAGTTAAAGATCTAATTAAGGCCATCGATGAGCAGTTTGCAACTTCTGATAAAGCTCTTGCTAGTACCTTAATAATGCAGTTTTCATCTTTGAGGCTCACCGAGACTAAAGGTGTGCGTGATTATATCATGCGCATGAGGGATACTGCAGCTCAACTTAACACTTTGGAAGTTACCATGTCTGACACTTTCCTTGTGCACTTCATTTTATGCACTCTTTCTTCAAAATATGCTCCTTTTAAGATCTCTTACAACACACATAAGGATAAATAGTCAATTAATGAACTTATGGCCATGTGTGTTCAAGAGGAGGGCAGATTATTGATGAAGGAAGGTGAGAAGGTGAACCTTACTGTTGCTTTTTCTTCAAAGAGGCAAAAGGGTTACACTAAAGATAAGGGAAAGGGAAAGATTTGAGCTGAGCCAGCCATTAACAAGGATTCTACGTGTTTCTTCTGTAAAAAGAAAGGGACACATGAAGATAGACTGCATTAAGTTTAAGGCTTGACTAAAGAAGAAAGATAATTTTCACGCGTTTGTTTGTTATGAATCTAATATGGTTAATGTTAATCATAATACATGGTGGATTGATTCTGGAACTACAATCCATGTTTCGAATACCTTGCAGGGTATGACAAACCTAAGAAAACCAGTGGGTAGTGAACTTTCAATCTATTCAGGAAACCAGATTAGTTCACATGTGGCCATTGGGACATGCAGCTTAATATTAAGTAGTGGTTTTATTTTGCATTTGGAAAAGACATTTTATGTTCCGAATTTCTCTAGAAATTTTATTTCAGTATCAAGACTTGTACCTTTGGGATTTACCTTTAATTTTTCAGACTCTGGATTCAGTATTCTCAGAAATTCTGAAATTATTGGTTATTGTATTTTGTCTGATAATTTATATCGTCTTGAATTACAAAACAATATAACTCATAATTCTATGCATGTCAATGCTGGTTTAAAACGTTGTATTATGAATGTGAATTCCTCTATTTTGTGGCACTAGAGATTGGGACATATCTCCATTGAGAGGGTAAAAAGATTAGTAAAGGATGAAGTACTTGATAATTTAGACTTTGCTGATTTTGATACTTGTGTTAGTTGCATTAAGGGTAAGCAAACTAACATGTCTAAGAAAGGTGCAAAGAGAAGTTCTAGCCTATTAGAAATCATACATACGGATATTTGTTGTCCGGACATGAACGTTAATGATCCAAAATATTTTATCACCTTTATTGATGATTACTCACGTTATATGTATCTTTACTTACTTCGTTCTAAGGATGAAGCTTTTGATGCCTTTAAATTGTTTAAGGCTGAAGTAGAGAACCTATGCGGTAAGCGTATTAAGATTGTGCGATCTGATAGAGGTGGTGAATAATATGGTAGATACACTGAGAACGGACAAGAACCTAGTCCATTTGCTAAATTTCTTCAAGAACATAGGATTGTTGCCCAATACACTATGCCTTGGTCTCCAGATCAGAATGGTGTAGCAGAAAGAAGAAATAGGACATTAATTGAGATGGGGCGTTGTATGAGAAGTAATGTTAAGCGTATATCTTAAATAGGGTTCCTTCCAAGGCTGTGTCAGACACCTTTTGAGTTATTTAAAGGATGGGAACAGAGTTTGAGACATATACGCATCTCGGATGCCTGTCGGAGGTGAGAGTATATAATCCACAAGAAAAGAAACTTGATCCAAGGACTATTAGTGGGTATTTCATTGGATATGCCAAAAAGTCTAAAGGTTATAGGTTTTATTGTCCATCTCATAGTACAAGGATTGTGGAATCAAGAAATGCTAAATTTCTGGAGAATGACTTGATCAGTGGGAGTGACCTAATTCAGGACATTGTCCTAGAGAGGGATCATCATGAAGTTCCACCCTCTGATTCAAGTGACAGATTGGTTGTCAATCGCGCTCCTCAAGTTCAATCGAGTGTTACACAACTAGTGATAGAAATTCTACAAAATGTCGATCAAAATATGATAGATCATAATGAGGAAGAGGTTCACCATGAGGATGAAAAAGTTCCATTAAGAATATCTATTCGTGAAAGGAGATCGGCTATTCCTGGTGACTATGAAGTATATTTACAAGAATTGGATAATAATATTGGAACTGATAACGATCCTATGTCATTTTCACAAACCGTAAGTTCTACAGATTCTAACTAATGGTTGAATGCTATGAAAGATGAGATGAATTCAATGGCATCTAATGGAGTTTGGGTCTCGTTGTGTTGCTTGATGGTGTAAAACCCATTGGGTGCAAGTGGGTCTATAAGACTAAAAGAGATTCACTTGGCAACATCGAGAGACATAAGGTAAGACTCGTTGCTAAAGGATTCCTCAAAGGGAAGAAATTGACTACACAGAGACCTTTTGTCCTGTATCAAAGAAAAATTCTTTTCGAATTATTATTGCATTAGTAGCTCATTTTGTTTACGAGTTACATCAGATGGATGTGAAAACAACATTTCTCAATGGTGATATAGAGGAAGAGGTTTATATGAAACAACCTGAAGGATTCTTCTCTAAAGATGGTGAGCATTTGGTTTATAAGCTAAATAAATCCATATACGGTTTAAAACAAGATTTCCGCCAATGGTATAAGAAATTCCATGAAGTTATTTCTTCATTTGGTTTCGAAGAAAATATAATGGATCAATGTATATATCTTAAGGTCAGTGGGAGTAAGGTTTGTTTTCTAGTGTTGTATGTAGATGATATTTTGCTAGTAACTAATGATAAAGTGTTGCTACATGAGGTGAAACAATTCCTTTCAAGTAATTTTGATATGAAGGATATGGGTGAGGCATCTTATGTCATTGGCATTAAGATCAATAGAAATAGATCTCGAGGCATTTTGGGGTTGTCTCAAGAGGCCTATATCAATAAAGTACTTGAAATAGTCAGGTCAAAGATTGTTCACCAAGTGTAGTACCAATTGTGAAAGGTGACCGGTTTGGGTTGGACCAGTGCCCTAGGAATGACATTGATAAAGAACAAATGAAGAATATTCCATATGCTTCAGCTTTCGGTAGCATTATGTATGCTCAGGTCTGTACAAGACCCGACATTGAATATGCGGTTGGAGTGTTAGGAAGATATCAGAGTAACTCAGGACTTGATCACTGGAAGGCTGCAAAGAAAGTGTTGAGATACCTTCAAGGTACTAAAGATTACATGCTTATGTTTAGACGGACTGGGAATCTTGAAGTAGTAGGTTACTCCGACTCCAACTACGCTAGCTGCATAGATTCACGTAAATCCACATCAGGATATGTGTTTATGCTAGTTGATGGAGCTGTGTCATGGATGAGTGTTAAGCAAACCTTGACGGCTACTTCTACTATGGAGGCTGAGTTCGTATGTTGTTTTGAGGCTACCTCACATAGTGTTTGGTTGAAAAGTTTCATATCTGGGCTTAGAGTTATTGACTCTATTTGTAGGCCGCTAAGAATGTATTGTGATAATTCAGCTGCTGTGTTTATGGCTAAGAATAATAAAAGTGGAAGTCGAAGTAAACACATCGACATAAAGTATCTAGCCATAAAAGAGCGTGTTCAGGAAAAGAAGGTGATCATTGAACACATTAGCACAGAGTTGGTGATTACAGATCCCTTGACTAAAGGCATGCCAATTAAGACTTTCAAGGATCATGTAGTGAGAATGGTACTTGGTTCCATTATGTAGTACATTCATTAAGTTTTTGTAAGAAACTTTTATTAAGCTGGATATTTTCTCTTTTGGATATATATGCGCATATTTATTAAAGTTATGTTGAGAAATATCATTTTATTTGAACCTCGAATAAACATGGAGTTTACTCATTAAGTTAAATGTGTGTGGTGTGAGTGACTTGATATATTGTGATACATGGAAGATTAATTCTCGCTCTAAGATAATTTGTCGCCATGATCCATATGTTGTGTCTCTTGTTAAATGGACCAAGTGGGAGAATGTAAGATATTCCATAAAATAAATAAGTATTATATTAATATTTAATTAATTTATTTTATGGAAATTAAGTTGGTCCATTGTATGGTGGAATTTACCTAGGATTTTGTTTCCACTATTGTCTCCCATAAGTTACCACTCACAATTTAGGAAACTGTTCAGTTGACTCTTTGATGGCAAGAGTCTATATAAGGAAAACATATTTATTCTGATTAAGTTTCACCAAACCTACCTCATTAAGAAAATATACCATCTAAATTGTGAGGCTGAGGGTTTGGAAGCCAAGTCAGATTTGGAGCATAAGAAATTGGGTTATTCATTAAGACGGATCAATTATTTGAAGCATTGGCTGAAGGTAAGTAATCGATCTCTTTTATCGCTTCTGTATTCAGTTTATACATATTCATTATGAGACTAGAACATGTTATTTTAGACTATAAAACTTACACCGGTTCCATGGTTTTTCTCAGTACTTAACACAACCATGACAATTGAATCTCCATTCAACGCCTCCACGACCACCCGCTCCGTCACAGAACCACCATGATGGCAATTCGACATCCACGGATTCAATCAACATCAGCTGCAGCTCTCGGTCTCGAAACCCGAACGAAATACGAATCCGACATCTACCCTCCATCAAACCACCAGTTTAACTCCCCGCTGCTCCTTTTTCTCGTTGGAACTCCGAGCAGGTTAACCTCGAGCCTAAATTGATGAGCCACCACGACTCAATTTGCAGTATCATGGCCGACCTAATTCAACAGATCTTCCTCCCCTAGCCCGTTGGGTCACCGTCGGCCGAATACCCGGCTCCCAACGCGCAACACTATCAACAACATCTCAAATTGCTCTCCTAGCCGCCCCACCGACTACCGACGCCATCACCGGCTCCAACCACCATCCATTGTTTCTCCAATTTTCAGGAGCTTCCAGGCCGGTAGCCTCACCGGCGGTCGGTGGGCCGGCAGAGAGCCCCCTCCGCTGCTCACCGTCTTGTTTTACCCCATTTGCCCCTTTTGTCTTGTTTGTCTCTTTTGTATAAACATACCCCCCGCCCTTTGTTTTGTTGAGAGGATGTCGTGTGAGAGTATTAGAGGTTTATTATTATTATTATTATTATTATTATTATTATTATTATTATTATTATTATTATTATTATTATTATTATTATTATTATTATTATTATTATTATTATTATTATTATTATTATTATTATTATTATTATTATTATTATTATTATTATTATTATTATTATTATTATTATTATTATTATTATTGTTATTGTTATTGTTTTTTTTTTTTTGCAGGAAATGCAAGGGATCTTCTCATTAATAAATAGGAGTTATAAGACAAGACCCACTAGACAAAAAAACATCCTACAAAGGTAAGCCATGGTAGTCATCTTCCAAAATATAGAACATCAACAAAGTAGTTATCCTCCTAAAAGCCCACCGTATGGTGATACATTCGAGTGGCAATGATAGAATATCCTTGAGTTGAGAGTGTATGGGAAAGGTCCTCAGTTCTCTAAAAATGCGATTATTCCTTTCTTTCCAGATTATGTAAAGAGTACTCACAAAAGCAACCCGTCTAATAACATTTTCACGAGCTCTCCCTCTATTCCATTCTTTAAACCAAGTCATCAAATGGGGCAGATGAGAAGGGGGATCAAATTTGCACATTCTGTTGCAGACCATTGACCAAACCTACAAAGAGTATGAACAAGTGAAGAAAAGATTATGGGCATCCTCTTATGCATTCTCACTGAGTGCACATCGATTGGCCATACTCATGCCTCTACTCTTCAAGTTATCCACAGTTGGAAGCTTATTTGTACATGTCATTGCACCAATGACGGCATGTGTAAGGATAATTTCAGGGTCATGAATTGTCCTATTCCATCCCATAACAGTGGCTTTTAGCCTGCCCAACTCATATAAGCGCCCTACATACAGTTTATCATGTTGAGAGCAGCTTGCTAACAGTTCCTCCTCCCTATTTGCAGACCCAACAAACTGGACTTGCATGTCTTTGACCTGTATAACTGACTTCTAAAACCAAGAGTGTGAGATGATGTTGTTTGTTTGCCAAATGGACATCCCCTTCAAGACATACTGTCTAAACCAGAAAGTCCATAGGCAATCTGGTTTATAGATCAATTTCCATACCCAGCGTGCCATTTGACACATGTTCCAGCTTAAAACATCCTTGATATCTAGCCCGCATTCCCTTTTAGGTTGACACAAACCCTTCTATCCTTGGAAAACCATTCTCCTCTTGCCATCAGGTATCCCCCAGTAGAAATCTCTACAAATTATTATTATTATTATTATTATTATTATTATTATTATTATTATTATTATTATTATTATTATTATTATTATTATTATTATTATTATTATTATTATTATTATTATTATTATTATTATTATTATTATTATTATTATTATTATTATTATTATTATTATTATTATTATTATTATTATTATTATGATTATAATTATTATAATTATTATTATTGTTATTATTGTTATTATTGATATTATTGTTATTATTATTATTATTATTATTATTATTATTATTATTATTATTATTATTATTATTATTATTATTATTATTATTATTATTATTATTATTATTATTATTATTATTATTATTATTATTATTATTATTATTATTATTATTATTATTATTATTATTATTATTATTATTATTATTATTATTATTCATGGAGAATTAGAGGATGAGGATGGGGAATCTGGTGTAGAGGTAAATAATCATACACCTAAAGCTGCTGGTTTAGATATAGGTGATGAGGCATATGATGTATGTGTAAACAATCGTTCACCTACACCTGAAGTTGTTTTAGGTGAGAAGTTTGCTGAAGATGATGGATTCGATGATTTTGAAGTTATCGGTGATGAGAAAATAAATGTTGATGATTTAATTGAGAAGTTGATTCAATCTTAAATGCCTTTATTTACTGGTTGTAAGAAGTATACCAAATTGTCCGTGGTGGTAAAGTTATATACGTTAAAGGGGGCAAATGGGTGGAGTGATAAGAGTTTTACGGATCTTCTAGCTTTGTTATTTGACATGCTTCCTGACGGTAATGTTCTTCTGAGTCGGACATATGAGGCTAAAAAAATGATTAGAGAATTGGGCATGGAATATGAGAAAATACATGCTTGTCCCAATGTTTGCATATGTACCATAAAGATTATGAGAAATTATCATATTGTCTGCGCTGCTCTGTATGGCGTTATAAGACTAAGGAAGGGATCCCAACTAAGGTGTTGTGGTATTTTCCAATAATACCAAGATTCCTAAGGATTTATTTGAATGAAGAAGATGCAAGAATGTTGACTTGGCATAATAGTGGAAGGATTGAAGATGGAAAGTTAAGACACCCAGCGGATGGTAAACAGTGGAAAGAGTTTGACGCTAAATATCCTGACTTCGCCAAAGAAGCAAGGAACTTGCGTCTAACGCTCTCCACAGATAGAATGAACCCTCATGGAAGCATGAGTACCCAACACAGTACTTGGCCAGCTGTGTTGGCCATCTATAATTTACCCCCATGGGTTTGCATGAAACAGAAGTATCTGATGTTGTCTTTGCTGATATCTGGCCCTCGACAACCTGGAAATGACATAGATGTGTATTGGGAGTCACTTCTAGATGATCTAAAGATTCTGTGGGAAATAGGGATACCAGTGTTTGATGGTTATAAGAAGGAAAGTTTTAATCTGAGAGTTATGTTATTGTGTACAATAACTAATTTTCCGGCGTATGACGACCTTTCTGGACATACTGTACATGGGAAAGAGGCTTGCCCATTGTGTGTGTGTGTGTGGGGGGGGTGTTGAATCAGAATATTTGAAGCATTCTCGCAAGCATGTGTACAGGGGAAATCGCCGATGGTTATGCCCTGATCATCATTATCGTAAGCTTCGCAAGGCAATTAATGTGTGTCCCGAGCAACGTGGGAGTCCTCAGATTTTGAATGGTCATAAAGTGTATGAGAAAGTGAAAAATATTGAGATAACGTATGGGAAGAAGGGACCTAAGCTGTCTACTCGTGGTTATAAAAAAAAACCATATTTTTTACCAAACTTCTGTTAGGTTCATATACATATTATTAGACTCCTCTAATAGTGAAATAATTAACTTGTTAATTAATTGTTCTTTAGATCTAATGCATGCATAACAAAATGAAAGATTTATAAGAAAAACAATGTTCCTTACATTGTTATGTATTTCGAAAATATGGGCACAAGTAAGGTCACCTTCCTTCACTTGTTCTTGAGCTAAATATGATGGATGATCCTCCTAAGACTCCAAGTATAGAAGCCACTCCAATAAATTGCACCCAAGATTAATCCCAAAAATTCCTACTAATATTAACTAGATATATAGTAGAAATATTTCCTTAATAATACTAATGTTCTTGCATTACTACCTCTAGTAATATATGATGAGTGTATTAGTATTTTAGAGAGATTTAAGCAATTGCATGTGAGGAAAGGCTTGAGAGAAAAACAAGTAAAGAAGCAACAACAAAATGAGCAACTTATGCTCCCTTTTGTAAGCCATAAACCGGTGGCTTTGGGAGCTTCAAGGGAATATTTTTCTCTTGTTTTTATTCTCTTGTTTAGTTTAGGTAGAGTGTGTAAGAGTAGGAATGATTAAAGCTAGTATGCAAGGTCACTATCAAGCTTTAATCATAAATCAACAAAGACAAAAGAGCATATTTTGCTCATCTTATTTGGCCGAAATATTGGTCCTTATTTGGTCCATTTTTTTGCGTTTTGTCATTTGTCCCACAAATGCTTATAAGTCTTATGTTTAACTATCTTACATATTTAATTATTAATGTAATCGTTTAACACTTAAATATTACACTTAATAATATAATATACGCTCCACTTTTGAGTAGTATACTACCATTATATCAAAATATAATGGGTCCCATAATTACTAGTTAGTTAAAATTACAACTTCTTGTAACTTTAAATAACTAATTATCTCTACCACAAAACTTATATTAATACCTCAACAAATTTAGTAATATAACACTTAATTACTAAATTTAATCTTATTTAATCACATTAAAATAAGACGCAAAATTGCACTCCCATAATTAAGGAATTAATTAATCTATATCGCATACAATTAATTAAATATCTATTTGGGCCTCATCCTATAGGTGTGACCTAAAGGGATCAAGTGACCACCACCGTCACACGGCAGTAATGTCAAACTCTACTTAGCCAATCATTACCGATTAATGACGGTCAGTCGACTGTATAAAGAATCATTCCTCACGTATTCTTAATATGAGATTTAATAATGATATTTTAATCATGTGATCGCACTATTGTTGAGGACACATTTCCCAACAATCTCCCACTTGTCCTCGACAAGTGTGCGTCACCAATTCTCTTGTCCTATTACAATCTCCCACTCAATGCAAGGTGTCTTGCAGGTCGTACTTACATTTGATCATATCTTGAGTGTGACACCCCACGATAGCGCGGAAAATATAACTAATAAAATGCGGAATTTTAGAGAATTTTTGAAACTTTTTAAAATTTAAAACGCGGGTTCACCAAAATCTAAAACATAAATAAAGAGTGCGGAAATAAAGATTTTAAATTATACAAACGTGATAGTCGAGGTGAGGGAAAATATATCCCTCGAATGACAATACAAAAAAAGGTAGGTCTAAACAATCCTAATAAATCAACTACTAGGCCGAAGTGCTCGCTAGCTCACACATGTCTTCACCTCTTGAATGCATCACTAATACCTGTCATTCATGTAAACATGAACGCCACAGTCAGTGGGGAGTAACTCAAGGTTCTCTCAGCCACAATATGTCGAAACGAACATAACAAAGAACGTAAACAAACAATCATATTAGATAAGACAAGAGTGAATCGAATCATAACTCAACATGGAATTATACGTGTTTAAACCAACAAGAGTAAAAGTAATGATGGAATAAACAAGTAAGGCATAAGCAACAATAAATAAATGGAAAATAAAGACAAGGAAACCGACACGGCCACTTAGCCATGAGCACGTATTTCAAGGAGATATGACCAAAGTAACCATCCAGATAATGCAAGACATTTATCACTCTTAGACTATAATTTCCCCGGGTAGGACTACGATAATAATACGGTCCTAGTCTAAATCTGCAGATTCTCGGGTGTACATCCCGATTCGACGTGCGCCAAAGACAAAGACGCACCCAAGACTCGACTACTAAGGAGACCGAGTACCCCAATCGCCCGAAACAAAGACACGAAAGTGGCGGAAAGACTAAGATAAGACTCACTTGCCGAACAAAGACAAGTGGCCAAAAGCCGTACTTGCGAACAAAGACAAGTAGGCCAAAACCGTACTTGCTTAACAAAGACAAGTAGGTCAAACCCGTGCTTGCGAACAAAGACAAGGGGGCAAAAATGTATGTCAAGCACGTCCGACGGTAATATGGCATTTCCACAAGAATACGACTCTTACAAGTAATTATTTATAATACCCTTTTCATGCTTGTAACATATAAATAAACATTTCATTTCATAATTATACATGCCGGTTAAATAGAATAAACAAGTACAACAAACAAGTACATGGGACGGGATTATTAATGTCACACTCATACTTATGGCTTGCATCTCACCATAAATACGGATGGGAACATCTGTCCCGACGATCATATCGCAACTAGAGGGCCTATGGCTCACCCCTAGTGTCCGATAGGACCACGACTCACACCACCAAACAATACAAGACATTATCAAGGATATGACCCTTCACAAATAATTACTTAACAATAAATACCTCATACTTGTCTTGTGCAGATAAATATTTCATTTTGTATTTTATCATTCCGGTTAAATAAAATATAACAAGCGATAAGGAATAATTTACGTTATATGAATTACGGGCCAAAACATAGACAACCACAAACGGGCCACTTCTAAGACCATACCATCTTATAAAATTGACCCAATACCATGAGGTATGAACAAGTCCAATATAGGGCACAACAAATATCAAACAAAAAGAGGAAGGGAAACAAAGTGGGTAACCCACAAAACATGACCCAATAATAAATGAATTATCACCACCTTTCCGGAAATTATTGGACTGCATTGTCCATTTAAGAAGAAAACAACTAACTTATACATCATCCGAAATCTATGACCCCGTTTTGTTCAATATGATTCACTGCAATAAAAATAAAGAGGCGGTAACTTCTGGACCGAACATGATAATCAGTTAATCACCAATGCCAAATACAGTCGAAATAGACAGGATTGAAGTTCAAGCCACCAAAAAAAACAATATCACTTGCCCTCAAAAATCTTTCAAATCTTTCAGAACTAACATACAGTTTGAAATAGAAAAAGTAAATGCTCCATATCAGGGGAAAACAAATTCCCAACATGCAGTTTGCTCTTAATTAGAAAGCAGATTAAGAATTCCCAAACGAAAGCGGTATGGAGCCAAAATATGACAGTACGTCATCCTACACAACCGTCCATAGGACGGGTATTTCATCAAGTATCACAAAACAGAGGCAAAACCTCAAGTATCGCAGCACAGACCGACATCAAACAGCGCATTTCAACCACTATTCGAGACGGGAATCATCATACAAATGCGAAACAACATAAAGACTCAAACTTTACTAAACAAGAACGTATCAAAATGACGCCTAAGACGGAAATTCCGACAATTGTCGAGTAACCTGTCACCGTTACCTGTTTATGAGCTCTTAAACGTCCAAGGAACCATCCAAGGGTGATTCTAAACCCAAAAATGGAAGATATTAGCCCAGAAACCGCATCCTTGAAAGATGGTCGAAAAGAAACCGGACGAAAGCTGGGTTCTTTCTTGTACATAAAGGAGGAGGACGAGATGGGGAAGCTATTGGTGCAAAAATAATGAGATTTGGTTGAGGAATGAAGGCGGGATCTGAGATGGGAGGAGCGTAAAAATGGCGGAGCTTCTATTTTTGGGTTGTTGTAGCTGCGTTTTTGTTGTTTTCAAATGAAGGGGAAGAGGAAAGAGGGGATGCAGTGGGTGTGGGGTTGGGACACGCTTAAGCAACAGCAACAAAACATATACTACTACATAATAATATTAATAATAATATATAATAATAACCAATGAATTATAATAATATATAATAATAATAATAATTAGAAGAGATATTTAAAGATAGAGTGTAAGGGGTAGGTGAGCGTGTTGTCAAATTCTGGTTGGTCCGGATTAAAGTGGGTACAAAGTGAAATGTGACGGTCTATAGCTAGACGGAAAAATGTCTCGAGTCTAAATTAACTTGAGACGGAAACTAATATTATTACTGCTCGACCAAAAATACGTATACATTTATCCTTATGTAAATTATGCCTGAAGAATATAATTTGATAATACGTATTTTTATAAAAATTAGCTTTTATATAATACATTTATAAAAATCGTATTTGAAATGAAATTATTTAAATTGAATAATTCAAAAATATAAAATAAAGCAATCAAACGGTTTAATAAATTTTAAATGTCAAAATTGAAAATTCGCGGGTGTTACAATCACCCCATCTTTTAAAAAGTTTCGTCCTCGAAACTTAAAGGTAGAAAAGAAAGGTTATAAAAAAAAAACTGAACTTTTAAAATCGGTAACCAAAACATTAAAAAGGTTACTTGTGAGAATTAAAATTCTTTCAAAAGTTTCAACTAAAATTTTCCGACAGAACCAAGTCGAAAGGCAACCATTTGTATAAATCAAAATTAAAATACTTCCCAAAACATTAATGACGAGTTTTCAAAAGTGTACGTCTCATTCATGGAACGAAATTGCTCTTGTCGTGCACACAAGAACCCTTACTTTCCAAGTCAAAGACAAATTTAAAACAAAAATCATTCGCCGACAAGCATAGAACAAGTTATTAAACGTCTCTAATAACGAGTTCTAACATCCGATCAACGTCAAAATCAAAAGAAAAAGGCAATCCACTCAAATTTTCTCTTGTAAAAGTCAAAATAGAAATGAAGATTTCTCCTTTAAACTCAAAAGGGAATCAAATTCCTGAAAATATAGCATTATTCTTTGACAAAGAAATCATAAATAGATCAAAGTTTAACAGAAATTGGTTAAAATTTTAAAGAAATCTCGGGTTTAGCAATTAAAATTCTGATAAATAAGTCTATACTCAAGGAACAAATATGGAATTAAATCAAATTTTCATTTTCAAATCTTTAAAATAGGTAAGGTTTTGCAAAAGTAATATCAACTCTTAATCAACGAATCAAAACTGGTAGCTTGAAAGTTTAGGAATTGAACAAAAGAAAAGTAATTTAGACAACATAAATACCAGGCACGCTAAGAGAGTCCAGACTTAACCAACAAGGAGAGCTATGATAAACTTCACAGGGTAAAAATTGAAGTCAAACTAATAAGAATGTCAAGGGTAGAGTTTTTTTTTTTTTTTTTTTTTTTATAGGTCACTAGCATCGAACTTAAGGGAGGAGCAAGATGAGGCGAGGGAAGAGAGGTATGAACGGTAACGTTTATGGTCAAAGGAGAAGATGAATTAGACAACAAGGAAACGGCAAGTACTCAAACCTCAAATAACAACATCATCCTAAGCGGTTCCGAAAACTTCCTAACAACAAAACTCATAATCACAACACTCCCAAGGATTTCCTCAAAACACTCATGTTACTTCATCCTAAGCAATTCCATGAAACAAGGTACTCAATACAACCTCAAAGTTTCTATAATCATATGGTTAACAAGGACTTCTCAATACTAAGTCTCTCTCTCTCAACTCAAAAACTCTCAAGAGCCAACTAATATCAATTCACATTACCAATCCTTTATGGTCATCAACATCCCAAGGAGTATTCTTTCAAATCTGACATCCTAAGACTTACTTACCATCAAATTCCCAAGAAACAAGGTCTTAATTGTAACAACACTTTATCACCTCATATTCCTCATCCTAACACCAAAATTGAAACTATGTCCTTCAACTTAACAATTGGTGTCAACCATACCTTTATCCTTTCTAGCTACAAAAACAAGCACTAAGACTCTCCAACAATGTAGCTTACTCCCGCTCTCATACCATACCTCAAGTAGCAATCAATATCACTCACTTAAACCAACTAGTAATCCCACAATTAGCATTTATCACATGGTGACACATACTTTAAACCCTCATATTCAAAGCAACTACCAATGTTAATCACAAACTTGACTTACTTAGTCAATCCTATATCCTCAATTTCACCATTCAGTTTAATCCACCTTAGGTCAAGTACTCAGCACTAGTATCCCAAACATAAACAACAAAGTCAGGTTCTATAACCTTAGTTACCAACGCAACTCACACTTGACACACAAAATCCATCAATCAAATATACTCACTTTATCAAGGATTTAGGTATAAGAACCATCAAGTATGTCTCATCACACTACCTAAGTCTTTCCAACATCAAATCCTCTCAAAACCAGGTTTAAGGGTCAAAACACGAACAATCTCCTCAAAAGTCAAAATTTCCAACTAAGGTCAACATTCCTCAAAATAAAGAGTACTGTAAAAAGGCGTTAAGAGAGATTAGCAAGGATCAAAGGACAAGTTAGGAGTACCACAGTAGCTTTCAAAGTAAAACAGAAAAGAGTTTAGAAGAAGAATAAGCACCAAGAGATAAAGATTAAGGCAAGATACACAAAGAACGAGAAACATCTTCAGGGAAGGAGAAGCACTCTTCAAAGGTTGAACAAATCTTCAATCCTCATCAATAGGCACCAAATCTTGATCACCACATTGGTAAGTTCACGGTCATTGATCCACGGGCATAACAATTATTAAATGGCAATCAACAAACATGTTAGAACCTAACAAAGAGCAAACACACTACAGACTACCACCTTAGGTCCTTAAGTCTACCCATCTCTCATTCATTATTCAAGGTCAAGTTCAAATTAAATTTGGGGTACACGTGTGTGCATCGGGAGCAATATAGGCTCTGATACCAACTGTGACACCCCGCGATAGCACGGAAAATATAACTAATAAAATGCGGAATTTTAGAGAATTTTTGAAACTTTTTAAAATTTAAAACGCGGGTTCACCAAAATCTAAAACATAAATAAAGAGTGCAGAAATAAAGATTTTAAATTATACAAACGTGATAGTCGAGGTGAGGGAAAATATATCCCTCGAATGACAATACAAAAAAAGGTAGGTCTAAACAATCCTAATAAATCAACTACTAGGCCGAAGTGCTCGCTAGCTCACACATGTCTTCACCCCATGAATGCATCACTAATACCTGTCATTCATGTAAACATGAACGCCACAGTCAGTGGGGAGTAACTCAAGGTTCTCCCAGCCACAATATGTCAAAACGAACATAACAAAGAACGTAAACAAACAATCATATTAGATAAGACAAGAGTGAATCGAATCATAACTAAACATGGAATTATACGTGTTTAAACCAACAAGAGTAAAAGTAATGATGGAATAAACAAGTAAGGCATAAGCAACAATAGATAAATGGAAAAGAAAGACAAGAAAACCGACACGGCCACTTAGCCATGAGCACGTATTTCAAGGAGATATGACCAAAGTAACCATCCAGATAATGCAAGACATTTATCACTCTTAGACTATAATTTCCCCGGGTAGGACTACGATAATAATACGGTCCTAGTCTAAATCTGCAGATTCTCGGGTGTACATCCCGATTCGACGTGCGCCAAAGACAAAGACGCACCCAAGACTCGACTACTAAGGAGACCGAGTACCCCAATCGCCGAAACAAAGACGAAAGTGGCGGAAAGACTAAGATAAGACTCACTTGCCGGAACAAAGACAGTGGCCAAAAGCCGTACTTGCGAACAAAGACAAGTAGGCCAAAACCGTACTTGCCAGAACAGCACAAGTAGGTCAAACCCGTGCTTGCCAGAACAGCACAAGTAGGGCAAAAATGTATGTCAAGCACGTCCGACGGTAATATGGCATTTCCACAAGAATACGACTCTTACAAGTAATTATTTATAATACCCTTTTCATGCTTGTAACATATAAATAAACATTTCATTTCATAATTATACATGCCGGTTAAATAGAATAAACAAATACAACAAACAAGTACATGGGACGGGATTATTAATGTCACACTCATACTTATGGCTTGCATCTCACCATAAATACGGATGGGAACATCTGTCCCGACAATCATATCGCAACTAGAGGGCCTATGGCTCACCCCTAGTGTCCGATAGGACCACGACTCACACCACCAAACAATACAAGACATTATCAAGGATATGACCCTTCACAAATAATTACTTAACAATAAATACCTCATACTTGTCTTGTGCAGATAAATATTTCATTTTGTAATTTATCATTCCGGTTAAATAAAATATAACAAGCGATAAGGAATAATTTACGTTATATGAATTACGGGCCAAAACATAGACAACCACAAACGGGCCACTCCTAAGACCATACCATCTTATAAAATTGACCCAATACCATGAGGTATGAACAAGTCCAATATAGGGCACAAGAAATATCAAACAAAAAGAGGAAAGGAAACAAAGTGGGTAACCCACAAAACATGACCCAATAATAAATGAATTATCACCACCTTTTCGGAAATTATTGGACTGCATTGTCCATTTAAGAAGAAAACAACTAACTTATACATCACCCGAAATCTATGACCCCGTTTTGTTCAATATGATTCACTGCAATAAAAATAAAGAGGCGGTAACTTCTGGACCGAACATGATAATCAGTTAATCACCAATGCCAAATACAGTCGAAATAGACAGGATTGAAGTTCAAGCCACCAAAAAAAAACAATATCACTTGCGCTCAAAAATCTTTCAAATCTTTCAGAACTAACATACAGTTTGAAACAGAAAAAGTAAATGCTCCATATCAGGGGAAAACAAATTCCCAACATGCAGTTTGCTCTTAATTAGAAAGCAGATTAAGAATTCCCAAACAAAAGCGGTATGGAGCCAAAATATGACAGTACGTCATCCTACACATCCGTCCATAGGACGGGTATTTCATCAAGCATCACAAAACAGAGGCAAAACCTCAAGTATCGCAGCACAGACCGACATCAAACAGCGCATTTCAACCACTATTCGAGACGGGAATCATCATACAAATGCGAAACAACATAAAGACTCAAACTTTACTAAACAAGAACGTATCAAAATGACGCCTAAGACGGAAATTCCGACAATTGTCGAGTAACCTGTCACCGTTACCTGTTTATGAGCTCTTAAACGTCCAAGGAACCATCCAAGGGTGATTCTAAACCCAAAAATGGAAGATATTAGCCCAGAAACCGCATCCTTGAAAGATGGTCGAAAAGAAACCGGACGAAAGCTGGGTTCTTTCTTGTACATAAAGGAGGAGGACGAGATGGGGAAGATATTGGTGCAAAAATAATGAGATTTGGTTGAGGAAGGAAGGCGGGATCTGAGATGGGAGGAGCGTAAAAATGGCGGAGCTTCTATGTTTGGGTTGTTGTAGCTGCGTTTTTGTTGTTTTCAAATGAAGGGGAAGAGGAAAGAGGGGATGCAGTGGGTGTGGGGTTGGGACACGCTTAAGCAACAGCAACAAAACATATACTACTACATAATAATATTAATAATAATATATAATAATAACCAATGAATTATAATAATATATAATAATAATAATAATTAGAAGAGATATTTAAAGATAGAGTGTAAGGGGTAGGTGAGCGTGTTGTCAAATTCTGGTTGGTCCGGATTAAAGTGGGTACAAAGTGAAATGTGACGGTCTATAGCTAGACGGAAAAATGTCTCGAGTCTAAATTAACTTGAGACGGAAACTAATATTATTACTGCTCGACCAAAAATACGTATACATTTATCCTTATGTAAATTATGCCTCAAGAATATAATTTGATAATACGTATTTTTATAAAAATTAGCTTTTATATAATACATTTATAAAAATCGTATTTGAAATGAAATTATTTAAATTGAATAATTCAAAAATATAAAATAAAGCAATCAAAAGGTTTAATAAATTTTAAATGTCAAAATTGAAAATTCGCGGGTGTTACATTGAGTGGTTTTCTCGATCTGGAGATTAACTGTCTGACCGGAATTATCTATCACAGATACCTTCCAAGCGTGGCCACGCATTTCCAGTTAACTACTCCTCGAGTGGCCTTGAGATTTCAAACAACCCTGAGAAGGGGTGGACAATTTCTATCGCCCTATTCCCTTCGTTCAGCCACAGACCATCATAACCCAAAATATACCCAGTTTGACCTCATATACGAAATCGTAGAGTATAAATCAAAGCTAATTAGAAGTTGGCCAACTTGGGCGAATAGTCTCTAGTCAAAAGAATTGACTCATAAGAATACTATAGTAGCTCTTGCCACGACCAGGCTTTATGAATTACCAAAACTCTATAAGCAGTCACTGCCCGACAGATTGTCCCATACAGTCTGCCTATGTGATCGACTAGTCATCTTATATGACTCTATGGCACTTGAACTTGCCATCAATCGCATCACACTCTAGTCACTTCGAGACGTCACCTCATATAAGTAACTAGGGGCGAATACCATGTTAATCCAGTTCACTTTAATGGGGTTCAATTTGTCTCCACAACCCATTTGGATAGAATAAGGTTATAAATAAACGAGTTTGTATAAATAAACTCAAAAGACAAATGCGATTATCATATATGAACCAAAAACTCAGATTTTTATTTCATATCTTATAATCTAATACAAATTTGGCATACGCCTTAGACCCATGGATACAACATGATGGTTATGTTTTGTTTGCGATAAAGGTTTGGTCAATGGATCCGCTATGTTGTCATCCGTTCCAACCTTACAAATCGCTACTTCCTTTCTTTCAACAAAATCCCTAATTACATGGAAATTTCTAAGTACGTGTCTAGATTTATTGCTAGACTTGGGTTCTTTAGCTTGAAAGATCGCCCCACTATTGTCACAGAAGATCGTGATAGGATCTTTGGTGGTGGGAACTACCTTTAGCCCTTCCATGAATTGCCTAATCCACACGGCTTCCTTAGCAGCCTCTGATGCTGCAACGTACTCAGCCTCCGTAGTAGAATCCACAATCATAGCTTCTTTGAAGCTTCTCCAGCTTATGGCACCACCATTGAGCATTTATATAAATCCAGCCTGGGATTTCATATCATCTCTATCTGTTTGAAAACTCGAGTTTGTGTAACCCTTAACACATAACTCGGGGTCACCTCCAAACACTAAGATAGAATCCTTAGTCCTTCGCAAGTACTTAAGGATATTCTTCACAGCTATCCAGTGACTCTCACCTGGATTCTCTTGATATCTACTAGTCATGCTTAAAGCATACGAGACATCTGGACGACTGCATATCATGGCATACATGATTGATCCAACAGCGGAAGCATAAGGAATCAACTTCATGCGTTCAACATCTTTGGGTTTGGAAGGAGATTGAGACTTGCTCAAAATGATTCCACTACCTATAGGAATCAAGCCTCTCTTGGACTTTTCCATGCTGAAACGTCGAAGAATCTTTTCAATATAAGATTCTTTACTTAATGCCAATATCCTTTTGGTTCTATCTCTATAGATTCGGATACCTAGTATGCGTTGTGCTTCTCCTAAATCCTTCATTTGGAAATAATTTCCCAAATACTCCTTGACAGAGGATAACATTGGAATATCATTTCCAATAAGTAGTATGTCATCCACATACAATATTAGGAACACAACATTGCTCCCACTGAACTTCATGTATAAACATGGTTCCTCAATACTTCGAGTGAAACCATTCTCTCTTATAACATGATTGAATCGATGATTCCAGCTTCTAGATGCTTGCTTAAGACCATAAATGGATCTCTTAAGCTTGCATATTTTATTAGGATTTTTCAGATCTATAAAACCTTCAGGTTGTAACATGTACACCTCCTCTTCTAAATGCCCATTTAGAAAAGCGGTCTTTACATCCATTTGCCATATTTCATAGTCATGAAATGCAACAATCGCTAACATTATCCGAATGGATCTTATCATGGCTACTGGAGCAAAGGTTTCATCATAGTGAAGACCCTGAACTTGGGTAAAACCCTTTGCAACAAGCCTAGCCTTGTAGACATCATCATGTCCTTCTATGCCATTCTTTATTTTGAATATCCATTTACATTGAAGAGGTCTCACTCCTTCAGGCAAATCAACCAAGTTCCAGACTTGATTTTCATGCATAGAACTTATTTCGGATTCCATGGCTTGAAGCCATAAAGCTGAATTAGGACTAGAGATTGCAGCTTTGTAGATAGCAGGTTCGTCGCTTTCTAGAAGCAACACATCAAGACTCCCATCCACTTCGATAAGTCCCACGTATCTATCAGGATGGCGAATTTCTCGACCCGACCTTCTTAATTGAGGAACGACTTCCGAATTAGATGACGAAAGAACGTCTTCACGTGCCTCTCCATTTGTCTCTACTTCGGTTTGTGTCTCTTGAACTTCATTAAGTTCAAAATTTCTCCCACTCTGTCTCTTAGAAATAAAATCACTTTCTAAGAAGACAGCCTCATTAGACACAAACACTTTGTTCTCTTGAGGTTTGTAGAAGTAGTATCCTCGGGTGGTGGTAGGGTAACCCACAAAGATGTATTTTTCGGATCGTGGGGCTAACTTGTTATCTGTCTTTACCTTGACGTAAGCATCAGAACCCCAAATCCTCATGTAGGATATATTAGGAACCCTTCCTTTACATATCTCATATGGTGTCTTTTCGGTTGCTTTTGATGGAATAATGTTTAATGATTTAATTGCAGTTTGGATTGCAAATCCCCAAAACGAGTTAGGTAACTCGTTTAGACTCATCATAGATCGAACCATATCTAGTAGGGTTCGATTTCTCCTTTTGGCTACACCATTTAGTTGTGGTGTGCCAGGTGGAGTGAGTTGTGACACAATGCCACAATCTTTCAAGTGTGAATCAAATTCATTACTGAGATATTCTCCACCACGATCAGATCGTAGTGTCTATATCCTTTTGTTCAATTGGTTCTCAACTTCATTCTGAAATTGTTTAAATTTCTCAAAAGCTTCACTCTTATATTTCATTAAGTAGATATACCCATATCTACTCAAATCGTCGGTGAAGGTAATGAAGTAATCATAATTACCCCTAGCGGTGATACTCATTAGTCACAAACATCGGTATGTATAAGGCCCAAAATTTCACTAGCTCGTGTCCCTTTACCACTAAAAGGATTACGAGTCATTTTACCTAGGAGGCATGATTCGCATATACCATATGATTGGAAATCAAATGGTTTGATCACGTTAGTAGAAACTAACCTCTTAATGCGATTCTCATTGATATGACCCAATCGACAATGCCAAATGTAGGACTCATTTGGATCACTTGATTTGAGTTTCTTGGTTTGAATGTTATAGATGTCATTCCTTGGATTTGATGTTTCTAGAACATAAATACCATTAATAGATGAACCTCGGCCTATGACCAAGTCATTTCTAGAAATAGTGCAACAATTGTTCTTGATAGCAAAATTAAATCCATCTATGTCTAACATAACAACTGAAATAATGTTCTTAGAAAGAGTAGGTACATAAAAACAATTATACAAATACAATTCAAATCCATTCTCTAGAACGAGTACATAAGTACCCTTGGACGCGGCCGCTACCCTAGCTCCATTTCCAAGTCGGAGATTAACATCGCCTTTGTTCAGCTTTTCCACGTTTCTTAGCCCCTGTAAATGATTACAAAGGTGAGAACCACAACCAGTATCTAGTACCCATGTTGTCGTGGAAGTGAAATTTACATCAATAACATAAATCTCAGAAGGAATTTTACCAAGTGGAATGACAAGTCCATCCCTTATATTTCCCAAATATATGGGGCAATTTCTCATCCAATGTCCAATGCCATAACAATAATGGCATTTATCATCAACTTTGGCTCCTCTACCATTGTTGATTTTTCTCCCTTTTCTTCCCTTCCTTTTGAACATTTTCCCATTAGTAGCAAGAACTTGCTTGCTTGAGCTCCCACTTACTTCGGCATCCTTCTCTTTCAAAGATAGGGACCTCATAGACGTAGTGACATGGTCTACCTGAGACGCATTCACATAAGGCCTAGTAATAGTAGGAGGTATGGAGGAAGTGATGAAATTGAGATTTCCATCGGAACCGATCCAAAAATGAAGCTCTCTAGTAGTATCGAGTTAATGGTTGGAGCAAATTTTGTCGAATAAGTTATGACATGACTCAACGGTAATTGGTGTTGTTGCTTGTGATGGATCCATTGTGATATAAATCAACTACAATTTGGGAGGTAAAAGAAATATTAACATTTATCATTTTAATTAAACTTGTAAACATTTTTAAACAAGTTTTAACATTTATATAGTGACCTCCACCCAACTACATAAATGAATCCGAGATCCAAATTCATATCAACTCGGGCACGGTGAGCCGATTAAACCCTTATTAATATAACTCGGTGGATTAACTCTTTAATCGATTCTACTTTTAGAACTCTCGGTCGATAAAAATTACTCTAATTCTCATCTTTAGCCCGGAACACTTGCGACTACGGTCAACAA
This sequence comes from Silene latifolia, assembly GCF_048544455.1. Lineage (NCBI taxonomy): Eukaryota > Viridiplantae > Streptophyta > Magnoliopsida > Caryophyllales > Caryophyllaceae > Silene > Silene latifolia. The sequence goes on along the minus strand of NC_133532.1, from coordinate 74,100,128 downwards.
TACTTCCGTTGAGCTCAATCCAAATTTCGATGTAATAACTTTTTACTACCCCACTTCGCCAACGTAACAAGGTTTGTATTACGGTGAAGCCGGATTAACTCCCTCGTGAAATTGGTACTTCATGGGTTTCTACTATTTGGTAAGGCTTTATCTCAATTATTATATGTGAGAGGTCTTGTCAATTTATTATCTATCACATTTTAAGTGAACTAAAGCGGTGAACTACGATAATTATAATTGAAACTGTCGGTTACTCGATATGATATGCATGTCTTGTTATGGCGATTTGGCGATGCATGCAACATATTAAAAGAAATGCAAAGCAATAAATAAAATTCCTAGTATGGCCTTCCTAAATAGAAAATTAAATAATCTATTACAAATTTGGAAACCAACTCATTTGGTCCCTTGAATCTTCAAATGGCACGCCTCCCAAGACACCGTCTTTGTCGGATCACCTTTCCGAATGACACCGTCTTTGAAGATGCTCCATAATTACAAATAGTAATAAAAATACAAAACTATTCCTATTATACATTTGTAAAATGGAAAAATTAATGAAATAAAAATAAAAGTGATACGAAATCACATTAAATTACAACCGAATCAATATTCCCTTTCATTACGGGTAATATCGATTAAAACTAAGGTCATACTAAGATAAAATTACATAATTTAAAATTACATAAATAAAAGACATTCAACAATTGAAATATGCAGTATTATAATATGTACCTATCATGCAAAATCATGTGCCAAATCACCCTATTTAACTTATGTCGTACATATAACCCGGTTTTATGGAAATGCGTGATAATAACCTTTTAAAATCACTAATTAACACTTAAATCACATCTAAGCTAAAGTTAATTATCCTAACACATTTTAAGACTCAAAAATTAGTCATCACTCAATTTTTGACAATAATTCAACTTGATTTAAATTTATGCTCATTTTTTACCTTAAAAACATAATATTTATGAAATAAATCCAAATTACATCATAAAAGTTTCAAAATTTGAATTTTAAATTTTTGATCATTCTGGAATAATTCCATGACCCTCATAATGTCAAAAATCACGGTTAAAATTTTCGAATTAATTTTGAGAAAATATAGTTGCATTTTTATCGGTTTTATCTCATAAAATATATAAAGTATACGAAAATTAAAACAATAATTTTTACAACTTTATATCCGATTAGTGGGATGTTAATGCAACTTAAAATAACTTTCTCAAGCCATGCAATACGTTTTAGCTAATTTTTGCTAAAATAGTCACTATTTATGTCATTTTTACTCAAAAATCCATAAATCATGCTAAAGAAGATATTTTAATCTAGACATTTACATACTCTCTTTATATCTTGCATGTGACATCATATTAAAATATCATGGCTAAATTCGAGATTTAACTATTTTTAACCATTTTACCTCTTTTAATCCATTTTTATCTCATAAAAATCATAAATCATGCAATATTAATCAAATTAACTCGCCGTTTTACACACATATTGTAAAATATGCATGTGAGGTCATATAAAAGTTTCAAGGTCAGAAATGAAGTTTAACTATTTTTAGCATTTTAATTCCCATTTTAGTCATAAAAATGTAATAAAATGACCAAGAATCCTTAAAATGAGCAATAAATTTCCATAAATTATAAAAATGACCTAAAAACATTTTAGGACCAGAATATATAACATGCTGGTGATTTCGTGGCTTATACTTATAAATCACAAATTTTTAGCTTTATATGTTAACCTTTTAACTCGGAAAAACAATAACCGATTATGCATGCAACATCCTTATGCTCTGATACCACTTGTTAGGTTCATATACCTATTATTAGACTCCTCTAATAGTGAACTAATTAACTTGTTAATTAATTGTTCTTTAGATCTAGTGCATGCATAACAAAATGAAAGATTTATAAGAAAAACAATGTTCCTTACATTGTTATGTATTTGGAAAATATGGGCACAAGTAAGGTCACCTTCCTTCACTTGTTCTTGAGCTAAATATGATGGATGATCCTCCTAAGACTCCAAGTATAGAAGCCATTCCAATAAATTGCACCCAAGATTAATCCCAAAAATTCCTACTAATATTAACTAGATATATAGTAGAAATATTTCCTTAATAATACTAATGTTCTTGCATTACTACCTCTAGTAATATATGATGAGTGTATTAGTATTTTAGAGAGATTTAAGCAATTGCATGTGAGGAAAGGCTTGAGAGAAAAACAAGTAAAGAAGCAACAACAAAATGAGCAACTTATGCTCCCTTTTGTAAGCCAAAAACCGGTGGCTTTGGGAGCTTCAAGGGAATATTTTTCTCTTGTTTTTATTCTCTTGTTTAGTTTAGGTAGTGTGTGTTAGAGTAGGAATGATTAAAGCTAGTATGCAAGGTCACTATCAAGCTTTAATCATAAATCAACAAAGACAAAAGAGCATATTTTGCTCATCTTATTTGGCCGAAATATTGGTCCTTATTTGGTCCATTTTTTTGCGTTTTGTCATTTGTCCCACAAATGCTTATAAGTCTTATGTTTAACTATCTTACATATTTAATTATTAATGTAATCATTTAACACTTAAATATTACACTTAATAATATAATATACACTCCACTTTTGAGTAGTATACTACCATTATATCAAAATATAATGGGTCCCATAATTACTAGTTAGTTAAAATTACAACTTCTTGTAACTTTAAATAACTAATTATCTCTACCACAAAACTTATATTAATACCTCAACAAATTTAGTAATATAACACTTAATTACTAAATTTAATCTTATTTAATCACATTAAAATAAGACGCAAAATTGCACTCCCATAATTAAGGAATTAATTAATCTGTATCGCATACAATTAATTAAATATCTATTTGGGCCTCATCCTATAGGTGTGACCTAAAGGGATCATCTGACCACCACCGTCACACGACAGTAATGTCAAACTATAGTTAGCCAATCATTACCGATTAATGACGGTCAGTCGACTGTATAAAGAATCATCCCTCACGTATTCTTAGTATGAGATTTAATAATGATATTTACATCATGTGATCGCACTATTGTTGAGGACACATTTCCCAACAACTTCCGTACTGCGTGACCTCCCGGTTAGACATTGCCTAGATTTTATGCACATTGAAAAGAACGTTTGTGATAATATAATCAATACTCTGCTGAATGTTCCGGGTAGGATAAAAGACAACAAGGCAGTGATACGTGCAATTTATATACACTTTTTAGCCTCTTATTGCACGCATTTCTATGCCATTTCTATCGCTTTGTATTGCAAAATGCCCCGAATTGGCTACTTTGGTTTGTTTTATCTTAATTTCAGAAATGGACTTAAAAGTAGTGGAATCGTGCCTTAGTCGTCCCACATTGCATGCATTTTAAGGAGACGGAGATTTAGAGCAGACGTCGTACCTCGAGAAGCGTGAAGGGAGGTCATTGGAAGGCTAACCAAACGAAGTCAAGCTGTCTTCAGTGGATATCTACTCGATCGAGTAGTTTGGCAGTCGAGGATGGTCGATCGAGTGGTTCTTGAGCTCGATCGAAATAGGCTAACTTGGAAGTGTTCGATTGAGAGCCTCAGTTCCTCGATCGAATAGTTTTGCTGGATAAGTACTCGATCGAGGGGAATAAAAAGCCTCGACCGAGTGACTAGCTATGTACACGGGTTAACTAATCCGTGTTTAGGTTTATGTTTTGTTAATTTTCACTTCCCTATAAGGGAAGTCGAGATTAGGTCATAAACATCTCTGAACATCTCTTAATACTACTGAACACTTCTTTACACTTCTTTTTACTCTTAATTACTGCTGCAACTTGTTCTTTACGCCGGATTCGCTAGATTGTAATCTTTCTCTACTCTTAATCTCAATCTAATCTTTTCCTTGCTTTAATTATTGTTATTCTTATTTTGTTGTCTCTTAATTATTGTTGGTATAATTCATCCTTTAATTCTCTTTATCATGTCTCTTAGCATATTCATGTTTATTGTTGTTGATTGCATCGATAGCATGAGTAGCTAAATCTCCCTATGTTAGGATTAGGGGAGCCATGGTAGTAAAGTGACGATGTTGTGAATAGGCTAGACGATTAATTGTGAGAACCTGTGACCATAGCAATATAACTGTAATATACTTAGTTGAGTGCATGCTTCTAAATAACTTTAATCTGGTTAACTTCGCTCCTAGATCGGAAGATTGGAATGAACAGACCTGCTATGAACAGTAGACTACCCTAATGAGGATGGACGTTAAGTTAGTAGTAATCTAGGGTGGATAGCGGACTGGAAGGACCTTTCCCTAGCCCTTCTCACAGTAGATTGTCTAGACTATTTATGACTGAGTTAGTAACTGCCATGGTGAACCGAAATCCTAACATATCTCTCTTTATCTGATCACATCATAGCTTTTTCTTGCTTTTATTGCTCTTGTCTCTATTTCTCTTCCCTTTTATCTTCAGTAGTTTAGAAAACAAATTTAAAACCCCCAATTGTGACCTGACAGACGTACTTAGCAGATAGATACATTAGCCTCCCTGTGGAGATCGACCCTACTTATCGCTAGATTCTGTTAGTTGTATTTAGGTAATTATTTTTGGTACATAACGACCGTATCAAATTTTGGCGCCGTTACTGGGGAGGCAATTGGCCTATTTATCTATTTTTGTTTCGTTTGTCTCTCAGTCTCAGAGAATTTTTAATTCCTTGAGACAGTTCTTATTTATTTAGTTAGTTCCAGCTGATCCTAAACTAGGAAGGACCTTTCGTTATTGACAGAGACTGCAGAGAAAGATTCAAAAGGAAGCCTTGAGTACTTTTGAACCCGATCTAGAACATTTCCTATTTGCAGAAGATCCGTCTTTATAAGAAGACAAGTCTATTTCTGCCACCAGTCCTGTGAAAATACCTAATATTGCAAGTCATTCGGAGCCTACAGCTACCTCAATCACTAAAGGTTTCAAGCTTTCGACCGAGGATGGAAATACATTTGACATTCGGTCGTCCTATATCAATCTGGTCGAACGGAACCTGTTCCAGGTGTGGCAAGTGACGATCTGCGTAAACATATGGAAGTTTTCTCTGACTATTGCTCTACCATTCCCGCTACTAAGGGAGTGACCCAGGACAAGATTAAGGAAGTTCTATTTCCTTTCTCTTTGACCGATGGAGCCCGAGAGTGGCTCCCTGATCTTGATAGAGAAGCAGCTGGTATCACCAACTGGGAGACTCTTGCCCTTGCCTTTTATAAAAGGTATTTTCCTCCACAACGGACTAATCAATTGAGAGGAAAAATTACAAGTTTCAAGCAAGCACCAGATGATAATTTTTATGAAGCTTGGTGCCGGTTTAAGAAGTTAGTGCAGTCTCTTCCTCATCATGGTTTCGATCAGTGGTTCTTGTGCAACCAGTTCTATAATGGATTGTATGACGACCACCGTGCTATCTTAGACGCCTCATCAAATGGACGATTTCAGAAGAATAATGATGATGACAAGGGATGGGGAATAATAGAGGAGATGGCTATCCATTGTGTAACACTACGGATTTTCCTTGGTGACTACTCGACCGAGTAGAGCCTACTCGGCCGAGTAGTGCTCTGGGTGTGTGTTATTTTGGTTCTGCCGAGGAATACTCGGCCGAGTATAGTGAATACTCGACCGATTATTGGACACTCGGCCGAGTATGCACTTACTCGACCGAGTGTCCGGTTTGGCGGAGTGTTATTTCGACGGTTTGATTAGGGAATGTTTAGGGTATTTTATACAACCGCGTCAGTTTCTAATATCATTTCAAAAGCTTTATCATTTCTACGTTACCCTAATCACACCCAAATCATTCCCTAATCCTTCTCTTAAGCATTTCGTAGCGTCATTGTGTGGATAATCGTCGTGGTTCGTGCGTATAAGTTCTCGTTGCACTGTTGGTAAGTTCTATCTTCGTGATTATTTGTACTTTTGTGAGTTACTGTACATTTATATGAGAAGAAGATTTTGGGAATTGTACAAAGTGTAATCGTGTTACATGATCATTGTATAGGAGAAGACTTCGTAGAGGAGCCTTTTTGATTGTTCGTGTTTCATACTGTTGTTGATTGCTAAGGTAGGGTTTCCCTACTCAGTTTACTGTGCTTTACTTGACATGTTGTTGTAATTATCGTTGTCTGTTGATCATCGTAGTATGGAGGTTTTTGTGACAGTGTTGGTGTGAGGGGATTGAGATGACTGTGATGTCATGTGATTGTGATTGTGGTGGAGTCACTTGCGGGAGTGGCTTCACACCCTAGTTCGCCCTCCGTGGAACCCGCCACGGGAGGGGATGTGCACATTAAGGAACAGGGATCGATGTCGCTCGTTGAGGAGCTGGACTAGGTGGATCGGCTGCGGTCACCCACTGGCGGCGAGGATTACCTGTTGCGATGGGTAATCTGGCAGGGCTACACACTTTGGTGTGTAATCGGTTACTATGTGAGCCTGGATGTTTGGGAATTGGGTGATGATCAGACGATTATTGCATTTGTTTGTATTGTTTGTTGAGTAATACTGACCCCGTTGTTATTTGTGGAATCTGCGGTGATCTATTCGGGGATGGTGAGCAGGCTTGACAGGTATTGCTAGTGAGAGCTTGGGGATTGTCTTGGGAGATTTGTCACCACAAGTCATAGCATCACCGTCTGAGTCTTAGTGGACTTTCCTTTAATGTTAAGACTTGACAGTTGTATTTTGTTAAACAGTATTTGGTTTTGGATATTGTAAACTTTACATTTCACAGTACTTTAATAATAGTGCTCATTTCAGACGCTTTTGGTATGTACTCACCTCGGGCAACCGAGATGGTAACGCACTTTCATGGTAGGGTGGTCCTGGTAAGGCACCTTGGTATGAGGGGGTGTTACAAAGTGGTATCAGAGCGACCCTGCGACCGTGTGGTGAGCTCGTGGTCGGGAGTACCCGGGTCACACACCTAGCGGGGGAGGATTCTGGGCTTGGCTGCGGTCAAGTTGGAGGCACAACGAGGACGTTGTGGTCTTTAAGTGGGGGAGATTGTAACACCCCAAGTTATTGAGAGTAAGGTTGTCCCACATCGGGGAATTGAGGAGGTTGTGATATGTTTATAAGGGATTCCACCCACCACTTAGTAACAAGGCCTTGTGCTTTTGGGCTTAAGTGAGGACAATTAATGGGCCCAAAAGTGCACACCCATCTTATTCGGGTTGTGTACGACGGTGGCGGGTCAGGTTGTTATAAATGTTACAAAGTGGAATCAGAGCCGAAGATTCCGGCACCTAAACAAATGAATTTAATGAACCTAGGGAGTCTAAATAAAATGAACCCGGGGAGAGTTGTTTGGAGCTACCGCAAAGACTCGGGAGACGTCCCGGAGTCGCACATTGGCCCTTACTGACTCGAGCCGGTAACATGGGGGAGTGTGATGAGAACTAGGCTTTGTATGTGCACGTATGTGAAGATGCATGTTGGTAAAAGTCGATAGTTGCAAATATGTGTGTTGAAGTTCTTAATTGTTGTGATGGGAGGAGTGGTAGATGAAACGGGTTGTGATTTCAATGTTGGATTTAGCATATGTGCAAATTGGATGCTGATATGGTTACAATATGGTATTAAAGTTTTAATATATGCGTTGCATGCTGACGTGATTATAACATGGTTTTTAAGTCCTTACGTATTTGCTGCGGGAATAGTGAGCATGATAGGGGAATCGTAATCAGAACTTTGTTTATAGCGTAACTCGGCCGAGCAGGGCAGGTACTCGACCGAGTATGGAGTACTCGGCCGAGTAGCCAAGAACTCGACCGAGTGTTGTTTGATGGAAAGTAGCAGTCGCTACTGTTTGTGATAACTCGACCGAGTATGAATGTATACTCGACCGAGTAGTGTTCACTCGGCCGAGTGTTGTTACACTCGACCGAGTGTTGTTTTTGTGTTTTGACGTTTGCCTCTGGAGTCGATACTCGACCGAGTATCTGGGAGGATACTCGACCGAGTTAGCTTTACTCGACCGAGTATGATGTATACTCGGCCGAGTGTTCTTATGGCGAAAGAGTGTTAAATTTTGAGCATGTGTTTACGTTTCCTTCATTCTTATCAGCTCAAAATGCCGCCCAAAAGAACTCCCGCGCAGATCCAAGCTTCAGAGATGACTCTTGATGAGGTTGCTCGCATGATTGAGCAACAAGAGGCTATTCTTGAAGCTCTCAAGAATGTGGGAAAAGGGAACGAGAAGACGATGGATGCAACCCAGCTTAGCATCAACATTGCTCGTTTCCACCCTCCCACATATGACGGGGTAGGTGAACCAAAGCTGCTCGAGAAGTGGCACCGTGAGATTGAAGCTCTCATCGAAATGGTTAAGTGCCCCGAGGACATGATTGTTGAGCAGGTAGTGTACTACCTAAGAGGAGAAGCGGCAGTTTGGTGGCAGAATGTCAAGGATGATGCTAGAGCTTACTACCAGGCGGAAGGGGCTATTCCGTGGTCTGGGTTGAAGAGTGCTATGAGAGAGCAGTTTGTGCCGGAGCATATCCGACACAAGATGAGATCCGACTTTGATTCTTTCACCATGACTGAGGAGATGACGGTCACTGATTACTATGATCGGTTTTTGGAGCTATCTCGTTATGTGGAAGATATGCAGCTCGGGCAAAGAGGTTTGGCTCTCCGTTTTGAGAGGGGTTTGTCTGCTAAGATCGAGAGTCGTATGCCGGCTGGGGTTGCTACTGACCTCAAAGAAGTGTATCTGAGAGCGGGTCAAGCTGAGAGAATGGTGGATCTCTCAAGGGAGATCGAGGAGAGGATCACTACGAGAAAGAGGAAGGCCGATAGTGGGAACAACAATCAGCCAACCAACAAGAAAGGGAATTTCAACCATGCTAAGGCTTTTTCTAGTGGAGCTGGTTTCTCTGGAGGTTCTCGTGGCTGGGGAAAGAATGGGGGTCGGACTGTAAGTGACAACACCAACCTTACGTGTTTCAACTGTGGTGGGATAGGCCACAAAAGGCGGGAGTGCACGAGCTACAAGCCCGGCAATGGTTCAGGAGCTCGATCAGGAAATTTTTCTCAGGGGCCGACTCAGAGTTTTGCTAGCAACCGACCGGGAGGTTCATGGGGCAACAGAGGTAGACAGGGTAACCAGGGCGGTTACAACCGCGGTGGTGGTGGATCTTATCAGCGCCAGAATAACAGCGTCACCCAGGATTCGGCAGCTAAGCCAAGTACCTCCAATGCGTCAGTTCAGGGTGGAGGACAGAAAAACAGTGGAAAACTCTTCATGATGGACAAGCAGGAAGCACAAGATGATGCTCATGTAGTTACCGGTACCTTTCTTGTTAATAATGTACCATCCTTTGTTTTGTTTGATTCCGGGGCTACACATTCTTTTGTGTCTAAAAGTCATGCAGTGTCTATGGGTTTGGGAAAGTTTGAGGTTGTAAAAGATGATGTGTTCATACCTTCGGGGGAGTCTGTGTCGTGTCTCAAGTTATATAAGGGTATATCTATGGTGATTGGAGGGGTAGATTTACCAGTAGACCTGTTAGAGTTTCCTAAGGATGGGTTTGAGGTGATTGTCGGGATGGATTGGCTAGGTAAGTATGATGCCAGGATAGATTGTAGACAAAAGAGAGTGTCTTTAAAGGGTCCCAAGGGTGTTAGGGTGTCCTATAGAGGGTTTGTGGTAAAGCCTAAGTGTAGGTTTATAGCAGTTATGACCTTAAAGTCATGTTTAAGGAAGAAGTGTCCCTTAATTCTTTGTCATGTGAGAGATCACCGAGTAGAGCCGCCGACAGCTTCTGAGATTTCCGTGGTGAAAGAATTCGAAGATGTCTTTCCTGAGAAAATACCGAGTTTGCCTCCCAAGAGGGATGTCGATTTCAGCGTGGAGCTTAAGCGGAAACGGTCCTATATCTAAAGCACCTTATCGTATGGCACCTAAAGAGTTGGCTGAGTTGAAGAAGCAGATACATGAGTTGTTAGGCAAGGGTTATATCAGGCCTAGTGTGTCACCGTGGGGAGCTCCAGTTCTTTTTGTAAAGAAGAAAGATGGGAGTATGAGACTCGTGCATTGATTACGAGAGCTCAATCGGGTCACGATGAAGAATAAGTATCCGTTGTCGAGGATTGATGATTTGTTCGATCCGCTAAGTGGAGCTGGTGTGTTCTCTAAGATTGATCGAGGTCGGGGTATCATCACCGAGGATAGCAGATGAGGATATTCCTAAAACAAGATTCCGATCTTGTTATGGTCACTACGAGTACGTGGTGATGCCTTTTGGGTTGACCAATGCGCCAGCAGCTTTTATGGATTTGATGAACCGGATCTTCACACCGTTTTTGGATAGGTTTGTGGTTGTTTTCATCGACGATATCTTAGTTTATTCTAAGACTAAGGAAGAGCACGAAGAGCACTTGAGGATAGTTCTACAGACTTTGAGAGAAAATCAGCTCTATGCCAAGTTATCCAAGTGTGAGTTCTGGTTAGAGGAAGTGGCTTTTCTGGGCCATGTAATATCTAAGAAGGGGGTATCTGTGGATCCTAGTAAGATTGAGGCCGTTACCAAGTGGGAATCGCCAAGAATGTTCTTGAGATTCGGAGTTTCTTAGGCCTTGCCGGCTACTACAGGAGGTTTGTGAAATATTTCTCTACCATAGCGCGGCCTATGACATCCTTGATGAGGAAGGAAGTTAGATTCGTTTGGGATGAGAGTTGTGAAACGGCGTTTCAGACCTTAAAGGAACGCTTGACCACGCTCCTATCCTAGCCTTGCCGAGGGTTGTGAGAACTTTGAGGTCTACACCGACGCTCGAAGAACGGTCTTGGTTGTGTCTTGATGCGGGAAGGGAGAGTGATAGCCTATGCTTCGAGGCACCAAGCAATATGAGGAGAACTACCCTACTCATGATCCGAGTCAAGTGCGATTGTGTTCGCTCTTAAGATTTGGAGGCACTATCTTTATGGCGCAACTTTTAAGGTGTTCTCTGATCATAAGAGTTTAAAGTATATCTACACTCAGAAGGAGCTTAACATACGACAGAGACGGTGGATGGAGCTGATTGGAGATTATGATATGGAGATCATCTATCATGAGGGTAAAGCTAATGTTGTTGCAGATGCATTGAGCAGGAAGAGCGTTCATTCGCTATGTACAGCTATGTCCTTGCTGAAGTTGAGAGATGAGATGTCTAGTTTGGGGATCTTTATGATTCGAGAGGGGAATACCATCGGGGATTTGACGATCGAGCCAGAGTTGTATGAAAACATCAAAAGTAAGCAAGAGCTTGATCCTAAGATCCAGGAGTGGAAGTCTAAGGTAGAGAGTGGAGCAGCTTCCAGGTTCTCTATACATCCAGATGGGAGTGTTCGTTTTGATGGGAGATGGTGTGTTCCTGACGATGCAGAGTTACGGAGAATGATCTTGTCAGAGGCTCATTGCACTCCTTATTCAGTTCACCCGGGCGGTGACAAGCTTTACAGAGACCTTAAGAAGACTTTTTGGTGGCCGAACATAAAGAGGGATGTAGCTGAGTTTGTGGCTAGATGTTTGACCTGCCAAAGGGTCAAAGGTGAACAAAGGAGACCCTAGGGTAAGATTCAGTCTTTGACAGTGCCCGAGTGGAAGTGGGAGTCGATCTCCATGGACTTCATTGTGGGGCTACCTAGGTCACAACAAGGTAACAACATGATTTGGGTAATTGTGGATCGGTTAACCAAGTCAGCCCATTTCGTTCCCATGAAGGATACTTGGTCTAAGATGCAAAATGGCATTGGGTTCACGAAAGCATGTGGTTCGGTTACATGGTATCCCGAAAGATATCGTTTCTGATCGTGATGCGAGGTTCATATCAAAGTTTTGGCAAGAACTGCAAGAGTTGATGTGTACAACGTTGAAAATGAGTACAGCTTTTCATCCGGCAACCGATGGTCAGACAGAACGGACCATCAAGACCTTAGAAGACATGTTAAGGGCATGTGTTATGGACTTTGGGGGCAGTTGGGAAGACAGACTTGATTTAATGGAGTTTTCATACAATAATAGTTATCATACAAGCATTGGGATGGCACCTTTTGAAGCTTTGTATGGCCGAAAATGCCGAAGTCCAGTTTGTTGGGATGATAGTTCCGAGGCAGTGGTTTTAGGGCCACAATTGGTTCAAGATATGGTTGAGCAAATTCAGTTGATTCGCCAAAAGATGAGAGCAACTCAAGATCGCCAGAAGAGATACGCCGACTTACACCGCAGGGACATTGAGTTTGCCGTAGGTGACAAGGTTCTTTTGAAAGTGTCACCTATGCGAGGTGTTATGAGGTTTGGGAAAAAGGGTAAGCTAAGCCAAAAGTTTATAGGTCCTTATGAAATTTTGGACCGTGTTGGCGAGGTAGCCTACAGGTTAGCTTTACCACCAGCTTTGGATAGAGTGCACAATGTTTTTCATGTATCTCAACTCCGGAAGTATGTGAGTGATCCATCACATATCCTCGAGATGGAGAACATCGAACTTGATGAATCCTTGTCCTATGCCGAGATTCCTAAGGAGATTCTTGATCGCAAGGTTTGTAAGACCCGGAATGGTGAGACGGTCTTACTCAAGGTCCTTTGGTCTAATCATAATGTGGAGGAAGCCACATGGGAACCTGAGGAAGCTATGCGAGAACGTTTTCCTAACCTTTTTGATCAGGTATGTTTGGTTACGGGGACGTAACCGTTGTCTTTTTAAGGGGGTAGGAGATGGTCGCGATGGTGTTTTGTTTTGTTTTTCTTTGTTTGGTTCGAGTCGGGAGATGATTTTGTGGTAACTTGTTGTGGTGCTTGTATAGTTCCTTGGAGTTGTTTCATGTAATTGTTATAGTCTTGTGACGTAGTGTTGTGCTTGCTTGTGTAGTAGAGTGTGAACTTCGGGACGAAGTTCTTTTTAGGGGGAAAGATTGTAACACTACGGATTTTCCTTGGTGACTACTCGACCGAGTAGAGCCTACTCGGCCGAGTAGTGCTCTGGGTGTGTGTTATTTTGGTTCTGCCGAGGAATACTCGGCCGAGTATAGTGAATACTCGACCGAGTATTGGACACTCGGCCGAGTATGCACTTACTCGACCGAGTGTCCGGTTTGGCGGAGTGTTATTTCGACGGTTTGATTAGGGAATGTTTAGGGTAATTTATACAACCGCGTTAGTTTCTAATATTATTTCAAAAGCTTTATCATTTCTACGTTACCCTAATCACACCCAAATCATTCCCTAATCCTTCTCTTAACATTTCGTAGCGTCATTGTGTGGATAATCGTCGTGGTTCTTGCGTATAAGTTCTCGTTGCACTGTTGGTAAGTTCTATCTTCGTGATTATTTGTACTTTTGTGAGTTATTGTACATTTATATGAGAAGAAGATTTTGGGAACTGTACAAAGTGTAATCGTGTTACATGATCATTGTATAGGAGAAGACTTCGTAGAGGAGCCTTTTTGATTGTTCGTGTTTCATACTGCTGTTGATTGCTAAGGTAGGGTTTCCCTACTCAGTTTACTGTGCTTTACTTGACATGTTGTTGTAATTATCGTTGTCTGTTGATCATCGTAGTATGGAGGTTTTTGTGACAGTGTTGGTGTGAGGGGATTGAGATGACTGTGATGTCATGTGATTGTGATTGTGGTGGAGTCACTTGCGGGAGTGGCTTCACACCCTAGTTCGCCCTCCGTGGAACCCGCCACGGGAGGGGATGTGCACATAAAGTGACAGGGATCGATGTCGCTCGTTGAGGAGCTGGACTAGGTGGGATCGGCTGCGGTCACCCACTGGCGGCGAGGATTACCTGTTGCGATGGGTAATCTGGCAGGGCTACACACTTTGGTGTGTAGTCGGTTACTATGTGAGCCTGGATGTTTGGGAATTGGGTGATGATCAGACGATTATTGCATTTGTTTGTATTGTTTGTTGAGTAATACTGACCCCGTTGTTATTTGTGGAATCTGCGGTGATCCATTCGGGGATGGTGAGCAGGCTTGACAGGTATTGCTAGTGAGAGCTTGGGGATTGTCTTGGGAGATTTGTCACCACAAGTCATAGCATCACCGTCTGAGTCTTAGTGGACTTTCCTTTAATGTTAAGACTTGACAGTTGTATTTTGTTAAACAGTATTTGGTTTTGGATATTGTAAACTTTACATTTCACAGTACTTTAATAATAGTGCTCATTTCAGACGCTTTTGGTATGTACTCACCTCGGGCAACCGAGATCGTAACGCACTTTCATGGTAGGGTGGTCCTGGTAAGGCACCTTGGTATGAGGGGGTGTTACACATTGTGCTAAGTATGGGAACCCGAGAGATGGTATTCGGACAGTTAATTCTGTTGATAATGCAGTTGTGGCTCAACTTGAAGCCATGAATGCCCGTTTTGATAGGTTGGAATTGCAGAATGCTGGTGATCAACAAACGGTTCACTTGTTGACTAGGCAAGAAACCGTTTCATGTGAGAGTTGCGGTACTAATGACGGTCACACTGCTGTTGACTGTCTAACTGAGAAGGAGTAGGTTCTTGCGTTTCAGCAATACAGGGAAGGTGGCTCTTATTATAACAATCAGAGTGAAGTCCATCCCAATTTGAGATGGACTAGTCAGAATGTGTTAAACCCTTCACCTCCACCGCAGCAGCAACAACCTTACATCCCTCCTCACAAGGCTCAACAAGGCTTTCAAAAGCCTCCATCTTTTCCACCGCCGAATCAAGGAGCTTCTTCTAATGGTGTAAGTGAGATGACTGAGTTGAACTCAATGATACAATCGTTGACTGTTCAGCTGCAGAAGAGTGACCAACAGAAAGATGCATCGATAAAGTCACTTAAGTCTCAAATTGCTCAACTCGCTGCCAACCAATCTTTAAGGAAGCCGGGTCATTTACCGTCTCAACCCGATAAGAATCAACATGAGACGATTAATCTGATAAATTTGCTAAGTGGTCTTTCTTATGAACGACCCAAGATGTCGACTGATGAGGACATTTAAGACCCGAGACCTGTTGATGCTGAGAGTGAACAGTTGTCAGTGGACGAAACAATGCTAAATCCAAGGAAGATCCTCGATCGACTCATTTCTGGTGGTCGATCGAGTAGAAATGCAGGAAATAGTACTCGATCGAGTGATGTTGGTGTTCGATCGAGTAAGGTTGATAATGATGATTTCGTTCGAGTATAGGAAATTCCTCGATCGAATGAAATTGTTGAGAAAAATGCTCGATCAAGTGAAATCATACCTCGATCGAGTGATGCTGATAAAGAGGACTTCGATCGAGTGGTTGATGATGCTCGATCGAATGAAATTGTTGCTGAGAGACCTCAATCGGGAGGAAAAAGGGATCGATCGAGCAGAAATATTGATGATCCTGTCGAGACATTGACAGAAAGAAACAAAGGGTTAGAAATTCCTATCACGGTTCCCTTTCCAAGGCGATTGTAGAATAATTAGGCCAACCAAAAGTTTGGTAAATTTGCTGAAATCCTGAAGAGCCTTCATGTCAACGTTCCTTTTGCCGAACTGCTTACGCAGGTACCCTCTTACATAAAGTTCATGAAAGAAATTTTAACGCGTAAGAGGCATATAAGTGACCATGAAACGGTAGCTTTGACTGAAGTAGGGTCCGCCTTATTTCAGAATAAGACACCACCAAAACAATCAGACCCGGGTAGCTTTTCGATTCCTTGTCATATAGGGACCCACTTAATTGACAATGCGCTATGTGACTTAGGAGCTAGCGTAAGTGTCTTACCTCTGTCTCTTGCTAAGAAATTAGGTTTGACCAAGTTTAATTGTACCAATATGACAGTTCAGATGGCTGACCGTACGACATCACGGCCACTAGGTGTCTTAGAGGACATACCTATGAAAATCAGGAGATTCTTTATTCCCGTTGATTTTGTGGTCTTAGACATACCCGAAGACTCTTATACCCCTATTATTTTAGGGCGACCATTTTTGTTTACTGCTCGCGCAGTAATTGATGTCGGAGGGAAGACCCTTACCTTCCAGGTAGGAGATGAGGAGCTGACGTTTTATCAGTCCAAAGCTCGTAGGGCCCCTATGCAAGTTCAACCCTGCAATGCCCTACCCTCTATTGACCCAGACACAGACACTCCAGCTGAAAATATTGAGTATTGTGCTGCTATAGTGACACCTCCGCCTCAGACTGAGAGCGAAAATGAGGACCATTCTGTTGTTTTCCTTACTGCAGGTACAGACAGAGTGGATACTGGAGATGCCGTCGGTCATGGTACAGTGAAGGTCAATTCAAGTGATTGGAATGCCGCCAATGAAGAAAGGAAAGCCAAAGGAAAGAAGAGAGTGAAGGCGTATGTCGACGCAAACTATTATCCTTCCATCAGTTGAAGTTCAAGCTCATGGCGATCCAAGAGGACGGTCCGCGATGCTGAAGGGACCTCCTCCAGTCAGAAGCCCTCTTTCGGGCTACTACAGTGCTTTGGAAGATAAGCGGGTGCCCCGTTGTAACATTTTGTAATTTTGAATTTCCTTTAGACATTTTAATTGCGTTTTAGGTTGTTAGACAATAGCGTAGTTAGTTTTAGCATAAAACCGAATATAGACTGCGTATTTTTGTGATTTGGTATTTGCGGGACGTATTTCTATGTGTTTTTATACAGGTTTGGGGAAGATTTATTGCATTGGTATGCGTGCCAAAGGAAAACACCTCAATCGAGTTCTTTTTGTACTCGATCGAGAGGATTGCCCAGTAAAGGAGTTGGATCGAGCTGTTTCTGTCATTCGATTGAATTGTCAAAAAGGAAGAGTTCTCTATCGACGGGCTTTTTACTCAATCAAGAAGAATGCAGGGAAAAGGACTCGATCGAGTGGTTTCAAATCACTCGATCGAGTGATTAAGGCTTATAACACACAGGGAGACTTTCTTCCTTTTCTTCTATTTTCATTCTAGCTTTTATTTCCTCCTCTTTATGCGACAAAACCCTCTAAATCCCCCCAAATCCTCCATTTTTCTTCCCTATTACCAAATTAATCTCCCACATTGGGCTTATTGTTTAATTTTCGACAAAAGCGCTCACCCTTCACCTTCAAATTCGTCCTTGTTGCGTTTTAATTGGGGAATTAGGGTTCGTTCATAGTTGGGTTTTAATCCGCCAATTTCTTGTGTTTTATTTCGATTAATTACATCTTTTTGTGGGTCTTCAATCAAGTAAGTATTTCCCTTTTTTTTGGTGTAATGTAAGAATTTCATTAAGCACAACTTAGGTAATACAACCTAACAGTTTTACAAACTAAGCCATTTTGATAGAGACATATCTCTATTGACATACATCAATACTTCCTAACCATTGCCTATCATGAATATCAAATTGGTTTTGGAAAGTACAAACTCGAATCTTAGTAACATTTCTAGCTAGCCTAACCACCTCTGCAGGACTGACCAGCGACAGCTCCACCCTTACTCTGTTCCTATGCAACCATATAAAATAGAAACACGCCATGAAAGCACAAAGCAGAACACCTCTTCTATTCTTAGACCACTTCTGCAGCCAAATCCATCGAAGTATATCAGTAGATGGAAGAGCTACATGACAAAGTCTAGCCATTTATACCAGAATAAGTCTGTTATACGAGCGCTGCTGGAATAGGTGCATGTGTGTCTCTGCAGCACCTCCACATAAGAGACAGTCATCATCAGGAGCAATACCCAAACCAAAAAGTTTTGTTTTAACCTGCAAAGCTTCCCTGGCAATGAGCCAGCAGATGAATTTATGCTTAGCAATTGCCATCTTGTTCCACATAATATAATGCCAATCAACAGGCTGATACTTCACTCTCAACAGCTCATAACCACTCTTCACTGTATAGCCTTTAGCATCTAGCAACCATTGTCCCCGATGGAACTAAACTAAGCTTATCACGCACTCTGCAAACTGTTCTCCATCCCCAGCTAATGTCACCACTGGGTACATACTCAGTCCAACTCCTGCCTTTTAAATAAATCTGGCTGATCCATTTCACCCATAGCTTATCAGGATTAAAAAAGATCCACCAAACTAACTTCCCCATAGCAGCAACATTCCACACAAAACTATCCCTTAAGCCCATACCACCCTCCTTTTTTGGGGAACATATCTTTGCCCAACTAACAGGGGGTACTCTAAGGTGATCCACACTGCCATCCCACAAATAATTACGACAGATGGAGTTCAACCTATGCAATACACCTTTAGGAATGACAAAGATACTCATCCAGTAAGTATACAAGGAAGTCAATACTGAATTAACAAGTACCAACCTCCCAGAGTAGAATAGGTGCCTGGAACCAAAACTTACTATTCTTGCAGTAATCTTCTAAACCAAAATTTGACCTTGAGCTTTTGTTAATCTGCCAGCTGTAATGGGCACTCCAGGATACCTGAAAGGTAGTTGTCCTTCCTGAATTCCAGTGGCAAGCAGAATATCCTCCTTAACTTCCCTAGGGACTCCATTAAAATAAGCATTGGTCTTGAGAGGGCTCATATGTAAACCAAAAGCCCTAGAAAAGTTAGCAAAAGCTCGAAGTAAAACCATGATAGAACCCACATCACCTTTACTGAATAAGAGCAAGTCATCTGCGAACATTAAGTGTGACAGTTTAATTTTGCCACACATATGGTGATAAGTATTTCCCTTTATTTATTGTTACTTTATTGCTTATTTTCGACCTGATTTAGGGCATTAGGGTTCGAAATTTTCGAGAATTCATGATAAATTGGGGAAAATCATATTGTGTTTGATTATTTGATTAATTTGAGGACTTATTTGATTGTTAGGATGGATAGTAACACAATGCCCTCGACTAGTTCTACTGTTACCCCATCCCTGTCTGAGACGGTGGTCCCTGCTGCTGCCACCGTCATTTCTGCTCTTACTACCACAGCCAATGCTGCTTCCACTGCTACCGTGCCTTCCTCAGTGACGACCCCTACTGCGTCGTCACCGTCTGTCACAGCTGAGTTCACGTACGCACTCGTTCCCAGTCGGCCTGTCACAGGCCGTGCTACCGCTGCTACTGCTGGCCGAGGGCGAGGCCGAGGTCGGGGTCCTCCTACTGCTGGATGCGCTACTGCCACCTTCCGTGCAGACACCTCCCTTGACCTGCTGCCTTATTACCCTGAGGTACGTTTCGTGAACCCTTTGCATTGAAAACGTTTTAAAAATTTGATGCGTTGTGACATTATTTCTACCAAATTCCTGAGTTGGACTACACTTGATAGATTGGGGATTTATGAGCCTGTTGCCGAGTTGTTAAATGGGACGGGGATGACTGGGTTTACCACCATGCATGCACTGACCTACGAGCAGCTCACACTTGAGTTTTTTAGCTCATTTACCTTTTCTGCTGGTGCCTACGACATTGACCCAGCGAGCCCTTGTGTCTCCTTTAGGCTGTTTAACCAGACCACTACCTGGATCTTAGCTGAGTTTGGGGGGCGGTTAGGTTTGTCTTCTCACGGTGACTTGGACCCTCCTCGGAAGGTCCTATGTTAACTTTGGCCTACCTTGGAACATACACCCTTTGAGGAGTGTAGGCTGGCTCACATTCATCTACCCCCGGCCCGTTACTTTTTATGTCTCATTGGTGGGACAATTTTTGGCCGCAAGGAGCCCAACAACATTAATAACAATGAGTTGTCGATTTTAGGGGGCTATCTGAACATTGATAGCGCTGGCCCCTTCGTTCTTAACCTTGCTTATCTAACAGCTAAACATTTTAATGAGGTTGGGCAGAAGGCGTCGGGCGCGATTACTTGTGGAGGCATAGCCTCTTTTACTGCCCGTTCCCTTTACACTGATTTCCCCAGAGGGTTGACTCACTTAGATAAGGAAGCGGATTTGGATGTTAACGCCCTTTTGGCGATGTTTTGGTTAGCTTCAGACCATCGGACCTGGAAGATTGGCCGTTCCAGGTCCGTGACCTTACCCTCTCCCGACCTACCTCGTCTTATACCTTTGACTACTTTGTCGGGTAGGTTACCTCCACCTCTACCTTCTTACCACCTACCACTCACTATTCCTACTACTTCCGCTCCTAAGAAGCGGAAGAGACTTGAGACCGGGGAGGGGTCCACACCGACTGAGGCTGGGCGGATGTCCACGTCCTATTAGGTTCATATACCTATTATTAGACTCCTCTAATACTGAACTAATTAACTTCTTAATTATTTGTTATTTAGATCTAGTGCATGCATTACAAAATAAGAGATTTATAAGAAAAACAATGTCCCTTACATTGTAGGATGGTTCAAAATTTTTGGGCACAAATAAGGTTCTCCTTTGATTGCACCCAAGACTAATCCCTTAAACTAATATACTAATTAACTAGAATAATACACTAGTACCCTTAAAATTAATTCTAATATTGTTATTATTACTACACTAGTAACCTTATTTTTATATTAGAATTGATGAACAAATTTTTGTGATCTAAAAACTTGTTTTAGAGAGATAGAGAGAATGTTCATCAATTTTGCATGTAATGTGTAAGAATGAAAAATAAGAGAAGAAAATTCTCTTAAAAGAAAGAGGAGGAGCCGGATGGAGCAAGAGCAAGGTGCCAAAAATTGGCATCTTACTTTTCCTTTTGGTCTTATCCATGATATAGGTATCTAAGGCTAGATGTAGGTAGGCATCATTATGCTATTTTATCAAATAAAATAAAACAACCATAATCCATCACATAAAATGGACTACCATTTTATTTTGTCAATTTGTCATTTGTCACACAATATGTCACTAGTGATACTTGATCACATAAATAAAATGGGTCATATAATTATAATTCACAACATCTTGTAATTATAATTAACCATTTTTTCTTATCTCTATTGTTTCACAAACAATAAACAATTTTAGTAACAAAGCATTTTAATTACAAAAATAAATCTTATTTAATCCCATTACAAAAAGATATAAATATTCTCTCTCACAATTGAATTGTTCAATTTTAAGAAATTGATTAACTTGTATCGTCATACAATTAACCAATTTGTTTATTGGTCGGTCCGCTTTGAGCTTATATTTCGGTTACTTGTTGTAAGGAGCACCTAGACCAAAACAATATTTATAACTTCAAAAACAACTCTACTATTAGTAAAGAGGCAAGTAAAGGTCGGATCCCAAGGGATGGGTATTGATGTAGGATTTTCGATTGCAAGTAGTGGTGTCTAGGGGTGTCACAATTTGGGTTGAGATAAGAAGATCACTAAACTAAATAACAATAAAAGTAAACAAGCAAGATGACCAAAATGAGATGTAAACAATTGATTAAAAGCACTAGGGTGTCATGGGTTCATAGGGGATTCATGGGAATTGATCATACAAACATATTCTCAAATTATAAGCAAGCAGTTATTGTTGTGATAGGAACGAGTTGGTTTATATCTTACAATCCTAGGAAGGTTTGGGTCCCGGAGCCGCATCGATTAGATTGTACAACACCTACAAGTCAACTTAATCCTCCCTACTCAACTATATGCATGCTCTAATGAGACTCGAGTTGTTTTATGTCTTACAAGTCCTATTGAAAAGGTAAGTGATGGGTAAAAAATGCAAAGATTCATAGGCTCGCATTTCATTAAACATAACATGTGCATAAGTTGAGTTCACAACAAGCAAGCAAATAAATTATGTGAACATATTAGATTAAGCATGAATCATCCCCCATGTTGGTTTCCCCTAATTCCCCATTAACCCTAGTTAAGGAAACTACTCACTCATTATCAAGTTTAACATGTTAACAAGGTTGTCAATCATATCAACAAAGCAAAACATGATGAATGAGTAAAGATGATTAACAATAATTAAAAAGGAATTAAGAGAATTATACCTAATGATGATTCCAAAATAATAAGCAAAGAATAATAGAAGTACTTGATGAATGATTGGAAGGTTGTCAATCCTCCAAATAAACCCAAATAATCTTCAATTACCCAAAATAAAGGATGAACAATAGAGAAATTAAGGAAATGAGATTTGTATTAAGACTTGATTAGAAGTTGATTACAAGATTAAAGGGATATTAGAATAATATAAACTGCACTAAATATTGATAAGAAGAACATGATAATCTAATTAGGCTAATGGGGTATTTATAATGGGGATTAGGTGCACAAATTAGGGTTACTAAGGGCTTAAATGACGATTAAGTCTTTGAGGAATCGCTCATGTCAAGAAAAGATGCGGGTCTCTTTTTAGCTAGTGTTTCAAAAATATGCGCATCTCGAATGGAGAAAGAAGAGGACGTGTTGCACTGGAGGACAATCCGAGCGTCCAAAAGGTCGGGACGAGCGGATTGTGTAGGCGGTGGACGAGCAGCCTGGCAGCTTGGGCGCTCTGATTGTGGAGCTTCTGGACGAGCGTCCCGATAGGTGAGACGCTCGGATCCTAGTCCAGCGTGCCATTTATTCTTTTCTTCTTTTCTTCTTCCAACAATCTTCCGGGATTTTGTCGGAGATGCAAGGATCTTCTTCATCATTGCCCATCTACTACATTATGTACAAAGGCCTTCTAGTCTTGTCTTCTCTTTGATGCTTGGTCATTAGATTCGATCAATTTAGCTCTATTTTGCCATGAAAATGCAAGGTTTGCACTCCTCTCCTACCAAGGAAACAAAACCTCAAAGAATATGCAAAACAAAGGACTAAAGATAGTAAATGACCCAAATATGCACTAAAAAGCATAGGAACGAGGCTAATTCGGGGACTAAATATGCTCAAATATTAATCACATCAAATATCCCCAAACCGAACCTTTGCTCGTCCCGAGTAAAGAGGTGACAAAACTAGGACCCTTATTTAAACTATCCTACTAATATAACCGATATGAGACAATTAGCGGGTCTCACTCCGCCCCTTCAACTCACAACAAGACAACCATGAGGTAGGATGCCTTCTTGCAAGGCAAGGTGGGTCTTGCCAAAATGGTGACACATCCAATCATTAAAGCACACAAAATCAAGTAATGTATGCATCTACAAAAACAAATAGCCACTTTCCTCATCTAAGTGGCGGAAATTATTTAAAGGAGAAGCAATCTAAGGGTACACACTCCTTCATAGATATGGTTTCTTCAAACTACTATGCCTAGAAGGATACCAATAAATCACCTCCAAGTTGTGTCAAGCTAGGGTACCTTTGTCCTCAATCGTTAAATGCTTTCGTCAAGAGTAGACTCCCTATGGTGTTAGAAACACTGGAGGATTGCGGAATTCCCCTTCTTGCCAAGACAAGAAGAAGGGTCGTCCCCTCTCTACCATGCACAAAAGTGGATACGATGGAAAAGAGATCAATAGGACTTGAGTTTCATTTGGGAGTTTGCTTTTGTTGTTGTTTTCCCCCCCAATTTCTTGTGGTATTTGACATTTGAGAACACTTTCTTTTTGCCATTTTTTTTTATGTTTGGCATTTCAATACTTGACAACTTTTAAATTTTTGCATTTTCTTTTGAACATTTTCAAAGTCACCCCATTTGTAAGGAGGGTGCTTATATTTGAAGCATAGGAGTCTATTTTTGCTCCTCTTTTCTTTTGATGCGATTTTGCAAACTTTTTGACATTTCATTTCACTTCTTGAACTCAAATTTGAATTATTTTTGTGCCCATTCCCTTTGATGACAAAATATATGGTAGAACATGGATGAATGATGGTTGCATTGTTTCAAGGGTCACCTTGGAATAAACGGTAGCCAAGGAGTTATCACACCACAAGGTACTCTTTACTAGGTCTTAATCCATGGGTCAAAGGATACTAGCATGACACATCCTAGGGTGTTTTACAAGTATTCTAACAAGAAAAGTCTTAAGAAGAAAAAGCATCTACTATGGCCTATATATACTTGTCAAGCTTCTTAAATAGACGGTTTCGCAACATTTTCCTAACATGCAATCTATATGCCATGATGCAACTAACATATATACATCCTAATACATATACTTCTACCAACTACTATGCCAAATAATATAAATGCAAGACCTAAATTCATATTGTTTATACCGCATCAATCAAAATAAAGCCACATAGTCATTAACATAGAGAGGAAAAAGGAGATTGAAAAGATCATACCATGCGGTCTTCAATATCCTCATGTCTCGGATGTGGCGTAGTCAATCAATGTGAATAAGGATGAACAAACACAATATATACAAAACAATATATACAAGACTATACTACAAAGGAAATGAACTTGTTTTTGGATTTTCAATTTTACAATTTTTTGGATTTTTCGATTTTTTTTTTTTTTTTTGATTTTTTTGGATTTTGTATAAAAGTTAAGTTAGAATTTCCCATCCCGACACTAGTATGGGCATTGTCCTCAATGGCCAATACGATAGAAAATTATACAATGAATATGCATGATTTCTAAACTAAATGCAAACTACACTAAACTGCATTACATGATGCATGTATTTTTGTTATGGCGGAGAGCATAACTTAAATTATCTCCCAATGCATATGCATGGACTTCCCCAAACCAAAATAGACATTAATTTTAATGTCATGAATTTCGGGGGAGTTCATGCACATGGAATGCAATGCATGAAACTAAAGATTGTCATTTTGGATTTTACAAGTCGGGAACAATAATAATGAACACCTTAATGAAGCCAAGGTGTTAGTCCTCCAATGTTGCTAGGACTCCACAAAATAATCAAGATAAAATAAAAACAAGAGAAGTAGACAACCCATAAGGGAGGTGTAAGAATGTAGGAGCCTCCAAAGTTTGCTAATCCTCACCCATCGTATCATCATCATCATCATCTTCCTCTCTTGAGGCATCATCAACCTCCATAGATGTGGAATCATGTCCACTCTCACTTTCACTTGCTTGTTCTTCCTCACTTTCCTCTTCCTCTTCTTGGACTTCTTTTTCTTGAACCTCTTCTTCTTCTCCTTATTGGTCACCACCCTCTTCAACAACCATCTCCTCTCTACCCGGTCTACCACTAGAAATGCTAGGAAAGAATACTTCCCTATCCGCCCAACTAGGCAAAGGACAAGACGGATCAAGAAGTCCTTGCATAGCTAGATGTAAGAGGGGCGGATATTGGGCCTTGTAAGCATCCACTCTATCATTGTAAGCTTGCTTATGCATTTCCCTCATGAGTAGAGTCAAGTAATCATTTCCCACTTCGACATCTTTGGTTTTGAACTCGTGGTATTCAAATGGGTAAGGTGGGGTGATAATGAAGGAGGAGGGCTCGACAATTTCGCCCCTTTGTTGTTAATGATATACTCGGTCTCTTCGGAGAGTGGGAGAAGGTAGTTTGATCGGTGAACATTCAATCGACAAATTTTAGAAGGCAATGTGAAGGATCTAGCTTCATTTATTAACTACCCATATTTGTTGTCAAGTGTGTCGTGCTTGACCCACTTAAACTTGTGAATCATGGTGTCCATATCAATAAGATGGCCTCCTTTAACCGGCACATAAGTGTTGTTTTTTGTTGAAATTCCGGTTGAAATGCTTAGCCAAATGGGTAACTAGTCCTCCATTGACAATAAAGGCGGTGCCTTCTTTGCCACAATCGACATTAAGCCATCGTTCAACCAAAAGTCTTAAAGCATTGTATGGCTTGGTAAATTCCCTCCCAATGTTCAAGGCCGACTCAAGAAGAATACAATCAAGTTTGGTAAGATGATTTGTGCCATTTATTGCTATCAAAGTATTCCCAATGACCTTATGCCATACTTTAATGCCCGGATGGTGGACTAAGAGAGCAAGACAATCATGAAAGCGTATGAATTTCTTTCCGGAAATTGCCATCCAAAGAGGAGCGGGGTCATACTTGATAGGAATCTTTGTATATTTCGGGTTATCACTAAGGCCTAATATCTTACCCAATTCGCCATAAGTTATGCGTCTATCAACATTTTCAAGACGAAACTCGATGTTGGTTCGAGTCTCCACCCTTGTGACTTTCAAAGAACTTAAAAATTCCAAGGTGCGGGAGGGGTATGTCAATTTTTTCATTGTAAACAATTTACCCAATCCCATAGACTCAAAGAAGGTTTTGGTTTGTTCAAGGACACCCAACTTTGACAATCCATCTTCGCAAAAAAACTTAGTAGGCATGATGGTTTTCTTAGCAAAGAGAATGAATTTCTCCCTAGGGTGGGACTCGGAAGTGAAAATTACCTCTGGATAATTGGATAATTGTTCAATCACCGGCGTTGAAGTAGTAGCTTCCATAGTGGGATTTTTGATAGGGCAGATGTCGTCGGGTCTCCTAATCAAACACATTTATAATACTCAACAAACAACTAGTTAGTGGTAAGTCGAGGTCGATCCATGGGACGGTGTGCTTTGGGTTCTAAGTCTATCTATCTCAATTCATGCTAGTGTCACAATTTGTTTGGGTTTGTAGTTGTGTCTAAACTAATGCAAGCGATAAAGTAAAACACGCAATAAAGCAAATAAAGGTGTAAACAAGTAATTAAAGGTGCTAGGATATTATGGGTTCATAGGGGATTCATGGGAGTTAATCATACAAACATATTCACAAAGTTGGAAGCAATTAATGTTGTAAAGGAACCGAGTTGGTTTATGTCTTACGGTTCTCCGGAAGAGTTGGGTCCCGGAGCCAAATCGATTAGATTGTACAACACCTACAAGTCGACTTACTTTCCTCCTAATCACCTCTATGCATGGTCTAACAAGACTCGAGTTGGTTTTTATCTTACAAGTCTTGTTGAGTAGATAAGAGATGGGTAAAAATACAAGGATTCATAGGCTTAGCATTTCATCAAACAAAACATGTGCATAGGTTGACATCACAACAAGCAAGCAAATTAATTATGGAAACATATTAAATTAAGCATGATTATTCCCCATGTTTTTCTCCCTTAATTACCCACTAATTCTAGCTAAAGGACTATTCACTCTTTATCATCGGAAACATGTTATTAATGCTGTCAATCATTATAACAAGTATAAACATGATAAAAGTTTAAGGAAATAAACAATAAAGAGTAAAGAGTAAAGGAATTATACCAAACTTGAGATGATCTAAATAATAAAGCAAGAATAAAAGAAGAGAACTTGATTGATTGATGAAGGGTTGCCAATCCTCTAATAATAACCCAATAATCTTCAATTACCCAAAAGTAATAAACTTGAACAATAATTAAGGAGAGATTAATGTGAAATTTGTGGAAAGATTCAAGAGTAATCTAATCTAATCTACTCCTAACCTATTCTAAGAGGATTTTCTAATGTGGAAGCCCCCCTTTGATTATCATCAAAATGGGGTATTTATAGTAGTGCCTCATTAGGTTAGCTAAGGCTAAACTAGTAATTAAAAATTCTAAGTTCTAAGCAAAGAATCGCAAGTATTTCGAAGAGATGGGCATCTTTGCTGAAGGCGCCATGGTCCGCTCGTCCAAGAGGTAAGACGCACATATTGTTGCATGGAGGGACGAGCGGCTGAGGACTCGGGACGCTCGGATTGCGAGCTCCTTGGACGAGCGTCTTGGGCAACTTGGACGCTCGGATTCCTCTTGCAATGCTTCCCTTCGCATACTTCTTATTCTTGCAATGTTGGTATTTAGTTCTTGCCCTTCCTTTCAATACTCGTTCAACCAAGATCGTCAATGTCCTTCCAAATAGGCTCAAGAGACAGGAACTTTCCGCCTAATTGTCTTCTTTCCTACAAAGCAATAGGAAAGCAAAATAGGAAGCATTTGACGGGTAAAATAGCTATGAGACGCTATAATAATATGCAAAATAGGTTCAAGTAGGGGACTAAATGTGCGCAAATATGAGTCACATCAAATATCCCCAAACCGAACCTTTGCTCGTCCCGAGTAAAGAGGTGACAAAAACTAGACCTTTATTTAAACTATCTTAATAACATAGCCGATGTGAGACAATTAGCGGGTCTCACTCCGCCCCATCAACTCACAACAAGACAACCATGAGGTAGGATGCCTTCTTGCAAGTCAAGGTGGGTCTTGCCAAAATGGCGACACATCCAAGCATTAAGGCACACGAAACAAGTAATGGATGCATCTACAAAAGAATAGCCACTTTCCTCATCTAAGTGGCGGAAATTATCTACAAGGGAAGCAATTCAAGGGTACACGCTCCTTCATAGATATGGTTTCTTCAAACTACTAAACCTAGAAGGATACCAATAAATCACCTCCAAGTTGTGTCAAGCCAGGGTACCTTTGTCCTCAATCGTTAAATGCTTTCGTCAAGAGTAGACTCCCTATGGTGTTAGAAACACTGGAGGATTGTGGAATTCCCCTTCTTGCCAAGACAAGAAGAAGGGTCGTCCCCTCTCTACCATGCACAAAAGTGGATACGATGGAAAAGGGATCAATAGAACTTGAGTTTCATGTGGGAGTTTGCTTTTGTGGTTGTTCCCCCCCCCCTATTTCTTGTGGCATTTGACATTTGAGAACATTTGTTTTTTGCCATTTCTTTTGATTTTTGGCATTTCAATACTTGACAACTTTCAACTTTTGCATTTTCTTTTGAATATTTTCAAAGTCACCCCAATTTGTAACGAGGGTGCCTTATATTTGAAGCATAGGAGTTTTCATTTTTGTTACTCCTCTTTTCTTTTGATGCATTTGCAAACTTTTTGACTTTTCATTTCATTTCTTGAACTCAAATTTTTGAACAATTTCTTTTTGTGCCCATTCCCTTTTCGATGACAAAATATATGGTAGAAAATGGATGAATGATGGTTGCATGGTTTCAAGGGTCACCTTGGAATAAACGGTAGCCAAGGAGTTATCGCACCACAAGGTACTCTTGACTAGGCCTTAATCCATGGGTCAAAGGATACTAGCATGAAACATCCTAGGGTGTTTTACAAGTATTCTAACAAGCAAAGTCTTAAGCATAAAAAGCATCTACTATGGCCTATATACACTTGTCAAGCTTCCCAAGTAGACGGTTTCACAAAATTTTTCTAACATGCAAACTACATGCCATGATGCAACTAACATTTATACATTCTAATGCATATGCTTTTACCAACTAGTATGTCATATAAACTAAATGCAACTCCTAACAACACATAGATACACAAACCGCAACAACAAAATACAGCACATCCTCCTTGACATGTAAGCCCATCCTCCTCATATGAATAATGAAAAAGAAATGGAAGGGAAATAGAGATTAGAGCGGTCATACCAAGCGGTCTTCATTTTCCCTTGCTAATGCCTCAATTATAGTGTTGTATCTATGTGAGAAAAGAACAAAAACACAAGTATATACAATTCTACACTACTAAATTAAAGAACATGTTTTTGGTTTTTCAAATTTTCAATTTTTTATGGATTTTGTTTTTATGAAATTAAAAGACATATTTTTGTGATTTTTCGAAATTTTTCAATTTTTATGCATTTTTGGAATATAAATTCCCATCCCCCACTTTATTTTGGACATTGTCCTCAATGTACATGTAGGAGTAGGAATGAAAAGGAAATACATGTTTTTTTTTTTAAACTTCAATAATGTACAAATGCAATGATATGATATGAATGAATGCATGCTCTTACTAAATGCAATTCTATATGACATATGAAATAAATTAATGTAATCTAAACTACACTATATGATGCATGCTAAATGCTTAAGTCACCTATGAGCAAACCTCCCCAAACCGATTTAAACACTGTCTCTAGTGAAGAAAAGAAATAGGATTGGTCATTAGTGACTATGCATGAGTTCTAGTCTATATGCAACTATCTACATGAGATATATCACAATGCAAACTAAACTAATCATGTGGTAAATATATTACAATGCAAACTATACTATATGAACTAACTAATGTAAATGCAATATGAAATATAATACAAATGCAGTTGAAGGCTAAACTAAATGCAACGCACTATACAAAAGAGAGAGGAAGAGAAAAGTATCATACAAATAGAGGTGGTGAGGTAGGCATCTCCACTCGTCGTCATCATCTTGGTGGTAGCCATACCTATTAGAGCTTCCTCCTTGGTCATACCCTCCTCCTTGACCAGAGTATCCTTCACCTTGACCATCAAAGTTCCCGGCTTGGTTCCCTTGATTAGGGAACAAAAGATGTGGTTGAGCCCAAGATGGTCGAGGGCCATTAGGGTCGATATACCCTTGTTGTGCCATTTGGTAGTACTGAGGATAAAGGGCCATGTAGTTATCGACCCGCCCATCGTGTACTCCGAGATCAACCTTCTTCCTAAGTTTCATCAAGTCATGCATATCCGGAGCATCGGGGATTTGTGGTGTGAATGGCGTATGAGGAGTAGGGTATGGTGGGATAGACACATAGGATGGCGGGGCAATGGGACTTGCCGGTATCCCATGTGGTTGTGGAGGTTGGCGGGGTACTTATTCTCTTTGTGGGGGCTTGGCGAGGATTTGGATGTCGAGAAGGTAGCTCGGCCTAGGCGAATACGGGCTCAACCTTGGGTCGGTACCGGGTATATTCCACCCCGAAAGAACAATAGAGGAACACCTTTTTATGAACCATTCTACACTCCCATTTTGAGTGTAGGCACACCATCGGTGGTGGTTGAAGACGGTGTCCTCATCAATCAAAGTACTACCCTCAAGAGGTGTATAAGTCCCATGGGTGTTGAACCCGGGACAAAGGTAGTTTGCCAAGATAGTAATTAGACCTCCCATCACGAAGGTCTTAAGTTGAGAGTTCCCTTGAGAGAAATCATAGAATCTCGTAAGCATCTCAAGGGGGGTATTGAAGTTGTACCTCCTTGTCCCCCGGGCATTTAGATAGGACTCAAGGAATGTCAAATCGAGGAGAGTGCACCTATCTTGCTCATATCTCCCATTAATGGTGCCGGCTATGAAACGTTCGGTGATGCGAATCATCGGGTGTTGAATAGCAAAGGTGTAGCATTGTTTTTGGTGAATGAAATCCCTCCCGGAAATAGCCATCCATACTAGGTCCACATCAAAGTCGAACGGTTGCACAACCGGAACTTCATACAAACATTGTTCCTTATGTTCGAAACAATACGAAGGCTACTCTAAAATTCACTACTACAAATCCAGACAACTAAAACGCCCCTTTAACAACGATTATTCACGAAAATCACAATAGACGTTGCAGACTGTATGGCGCGAATTTTACTAAAATTAATTACAACGGGTATGGTTATAACAACCGTTGTTATAAGTTTTAACAACGGGTTACACATGCACAACCGTTGTTAATAATTTGGCGCAAAATTGACGCAAAGTTAGTGAAAAGTAATCACAACGGGTACTTTTGAAACCCGTTCTTAAAACGTATTTGACAACGGTTGTTGTTTTACAACCGTTGTTAAAACGTTTTAACAACGGTTTTTCTTTAATAACCGTTGTCAATACCTTCCATACTATAAACCACACAAACACAAATCAGCTACAGCCACAAAACACAAACCTTTATACAAAAACAGAAACACAGCAGACAAACACAAACACAAACACAAAACACACACTTTCTCATCGTCTCTTTCTCTCTTTCTCATCATCGTTTTATCTTCTCGCCGTCACTGTTGATTTCATCGTCTCTTACTTTCTCTAATTATCAGGTAAATCTCGCCGTCACTGTTGGTTTCATCGTCTTTCATCGTCATTATTTTCTTTTTCTAATTATTTCATTTGCATCTATGTGTTTTTATCGACCATTATGTTATTTCTTTAAGTATTATTCGCTTAATTAGCTAGTAAAACAAATTAAATAAACTAAAACAAAGAAGAAGCAAGATGATAGAGAGGAATGCATGATAAACATCATTAATATATATATATATATATAAATATATAAATACATAAATTAAAAAAAAATTACATTAATAAAAATGCAATTCTAATATTTTCATAGAGAGTCTTATTCTCTCCTATGATATCCGTCCTCTCCTCCTTGGCTATTTGGAGGTTCCGTTCAGCAGTTGCTATATCGTCATATAGCTGCAACTGCTGCTGCTCTGTCAAGCCATCTTTTTTGGCGTCCTTCGGTATGGATCGAGCATCCGCAAGGTAGCTCCTGAAACTTTCCTCAATGTGGAGCAACCGGCGGATGAAACTGTTGTTCTTCTCGATCATAGTAAGTCTTAAGGATGATATCATTCATTTTGTTGATGAAGTTTTTAGTTTGTTTGAATGATTAATTAGGGTTTATTTGGAGTTTGTTTTAGCAGTTAGGGTTTGGAGATGTATACTGAGATAATGGAATGTTAGTTGAGATAATGCATGTATTTATATTAAGCAATGTGTGGTTTGAGTTATTTTTTAATTAATATATAAGTTAGGAAGTTGTGCCATAATCATCATCATATCTCTCTCTGCTGCTTCAAATCTTATTACTAACCCTTCTCATTCCATATTGTCCATTCATATGCACAGGGATGGCAGTAATAATGCATGCATCGGAATTATAACGGGCCGTAATTATGCATGCATCTAGTAATATTTAATTTAATTTTTTTTATTTTTTAAAAACAAACAACAACGGTTATTTATAAACAACCCGTTGTCTTTAGTTATAACAACGGTTTTGTATATTACAACCCGTTGTTATAACTTTTCCCCCAAAATTGAGTCACACTTTCCACAACGGGTTTTTATAGTTAAAACCGTTGTTAATAGTTTTAACAACAGGTTCCTTAAGAAAACCAACCGTTGTTAAAACCTTTTACAACGGACGCATTAACAACGTC
Source organism: Silene latifolia (assembly GCF_048544455.1). Classification (NCBI taxonomy): domain Eukaryota; kingdom Viridiplantae; phylum Streptophyta; class Magnoliopsida; order Caryophyllales; family Caryophyllaceae; genus Silene; species Silene latifolia. The sequence continues at coordinate 74,067,391 of NC_133532.1, read as the reverse complement.
CGCTTTTTTATATAACAATGGTTTTTAACCGTTGTTATCGCCTGTATCTGTAGTAGTGATTCCAATGTAAGGCTAAGGTACGTCTCTTCATGGGCATGGAATAATTTCCCAATCCCCAAACCGTCAAAGAACATTTCGGTTTGGTACCTTATACCTAGGATTTCTAACACCCTAGTGTCAATAAACTGAGTCGGTTCGTAATGCTTACATAGCAACTTGACGAACTTAGTAAAGTGGCCATCAGATGTGAAGAGTACCTCCGGAAAGTACTCGAGTTGCTCCACCCCTCCTCCTTTCATGGGATGAAAGTTTCTTGGTACCATCATTTGTTGAGGGGATGAAGAAGATGATCCCTTGCGTTTCTTGGTAGCGGCTTCAACAAGCTTCTTGGCTTTTCCCTTGAGGTTCATCATTTTTTTTTTTTTGGGAAAGTTAGGGTTTGGTTGGTTTTTGTTGAGAAGGGAGTGTTTGAAGATGAAGATGAGTGGATTTTGTTTAGATAAGATGACGAAATAAAGGATGGTGGGGATATTTTTATAGAAAACAGGGGTGGGACGAGTGGCCGAGGGTCGGGCCTGGGCGGATAATCCGAGGAAAACGCAGAAATCCGAGCGTCTTCATGGACAGGACGAGCGTCTTCTTCAGGTGGTCCGAGCGTCGAAAGAAAAATTCGCTCGAATTTTGTTACAGGGATCCTGCTTCTTCTGGGAGGAACAAAAGACGAGCGTATTGTTTCTGGGTCAAGCGGCTGAAATTGGACGAGCGTCTTCTTCAGAATCCGCTCGGATTCTAGTTCAGTCCCAAAATTTTCTTCAGGTATCCTACAGGACGGGCGTCCAACTTGGAATACGGGAGTCTTTCTCTGGACGAGCGTCTTGGGCAACAATCCGCTCGGATTTCGTGTCAGAACTAAACACCACCTGGAGGGAAGCTGAGGACGAGTGTCCAGGCCTCGGGACGAGCGTCTTCTGCTGCTTTTCAGACATTTATTTCTTTTATTTTACAAGATTGTACCCTTGCACCCTTTTTATATTCCTCCTTATCTTTCTCTGAAATTTTGCTCAATAAGAACGTAAGAAAACTCTCTCTCACTACTCTCATGTAAGAAATTGTAAATAAAAATGCGAAAACGTACAATATTATACAAGGTAAAGGTCCTAGAAATATCTTACAAATGGTGGTTTGAGATAGGACTCCACCAAACTAGTTCAAATTGTAGAAATTCTTGTCCAAAGAGCTCAAGGCTCTTAATAGAAGATCAAAAGCTTGTGAACAAGCTCCAAATAAGCATAAGTATGGTTTGCATAACTTCAAGACGAAGCTTGGCCAAGGGTATTTGTCATTCATTCTTGTTTTCTTTCTCTTCTTTGCACTTGAATATTCACGATGCTTCAAACAAATTAGCCCATGATTCTTGTCATTATAAGGTAAGAAGTATGGTTCATGGTTGTCCGGAAACTTCCACTCACCACCTTTTTCTTCAATTTTGGTGATGATAGCGTTTTGATTATTCAATCCCCCAAGAGTAGAAGGAGAATCCTCATGACCTTGATGATCGAGTTCCTTAGAAGTTGACATTGTGGGTGCCAAATTTCCACAAGTAGCTTCATGTGCAAGTTTCTTTTTGAGCTTTTCCACCAAGTACCCTTTGTATGATATCTTGACCTTTTGGAGGAGATCCACCATGTCGTCTTCAACAGTCATAGGTTCCATAGTGGGTGTAAAGTAGTCTTCATAGGAAATAGGGAAGGGACATTCTTCTTCTTGATAAGATATCTCAAATTTCTCAAGGATAGGCTCCTCAACGAGAGCATCCTCATAAACTTCCGCTTCCTTAACCCATGAGTTCTTGCAAAAAACGATTTTATCATCATAGCTATCTTCATAAGAATCATAGATGGGGGATTCATTCAACTCTTTCTCCAACATCTCAAATTTCACATCAAAAGACACACCCTCATACTCACAAAGGCTAAGAGTACTTGGCTTACTCAACCTCATATTTTCCTTATCAAATACCACACTTTCATACTCACAAGCGCTTAGAGATTGGCTCTTCCCATTTCTCATCAAAGGTAAATCCTTCAAACTCGCACTCACGATCAATGTCCAAGGAATGGTGGGGAGTGATTGTTTGGGTTGCCTTCATTTGGGCAATTTGAATCTCCAACTCTTCTCCTTGGGTAACAATGCCTTGAATAACATTGTCCCTCTTTTGACTTTCCTCTAGCGTTTGTTTGAAGAAATTTTGTTGATCTCCCATCATTTGGAGAATCACATTTTGAATGGGTTCATCATCTTGTTGTGGGTATGGGTGAAAGTGCTCATATTGTGGCATTTGGAATTGATTGTAAAGTGAGTTTTGGGTAGGAGGTTGTTGTGGATAATGGATGTGGTGATTTTGTTGGGAAAAATTGGGGTAGTAGTTAGGATTTCCATTGTATGAATAATAAGGTAGGTTTGTGTTGACTTGCTTCTTAAACTCCCCATACCCATAGTCATACTCAAAAGATCCACCACATACTCCATATGTCGAGTCTTGAGCCATCATAGCTAAGACAAGGAAACAACTACAAGCATGGAAGCTACACAAAAACGGTAAGAACAATCCTTGAGGAACAAGTTTCTCAAGGTGAAAGCAAAATCAAAATAGACAAACAAGTAAGAACTTAATCACATAGCACCGTCCCCGGCAACGGCGCCATTTTGATAGGGCAGATGTCGTCGGTTCTCCCAATCAAACACATTTATAATACTCAACAAACAACTAGTTAGTGGTAAGTCGAGGTCGATCCATGGGACGGTGTGCTTTGGGTTCTAAGTCTATCTATCTCAATTCATGCTAGTGTCACAATTTGTTTGGGTTTGTAGTTGTGTCTAAACTATTGCAAGCGATAAAGTAAAACAATCAATAAAGCAAATAAAGGAGTAAACAAGTAATTAAAGGTGCTAGGATATCATGGGTTCATAGGGGATTCATGGGAGTTAATCATACAAACATGTTCACAAAGTTGGAAGCAATTAATGTTGTAAAGGAACCGAGTTGGTTTATATCTTACGGTTCTTAGAAAGAGTTGGGTCCCGGAGCCGAATCGATTAGATTGTACAACACCTACAAGTCGACTTAATTTCCTCCTAATCACCTCTATGCATGGTCTAACAAGACTCGAGTTGGTTTATATCTTACAAGTCTTGTTGAGTAGATAAGAGATGGGTAAAAATGCAAGGATTCATAGGCTTAGCATTTCATCAAACATAACATGTGCATTGGTTGACATCACAATAAGCAAGCAAATTAATTATGGAAACATATTAAATTAAGCATGATTATTCCCCATGTTTTTCTCCCTTAATTACCCACTAATCCTAGCTAAAGGACTACTCACTCTTTATCATGGGAAACATGTCATTAATGGTGTCAATCATTATAACAAGTATAAACATGATAAAAGTTTAAGGAAATAAACAATAAAGAGTAAAGAGTAAAGGAATTATACCAAACTTGAGATGATCTAAATAATAAAGCAAGAATAAAAGAAGAGAACTTGATTGATTGATGAAGGGTTGTCAATCCTCCAATAATAACCCAATAATCTTCAATTACCCAAAAGTAATAAACTTGAACAATAATTAAGGAGAGATTAATGTGAAATTTGTGGAAAGATTCAAGAGTAATCTAATCTAATCTACTCCTAATCTATTCTAAGAGGATTTTCTAATGTGGAAGCCCCCCTTTTATTATCATCAAAATGGGGTATTTATAGTAGTGCCTCATTAGGTTAACTAATGCTAAACTAGTAATTAACAATTCTAAGTTCTAAGCAGGGAATCGCAAGTATTTCGGAGAGATGGGCATCTTTGCTGAAGACGCCATGGTCCGCTCGTCCAAGAGGTAAGACGCTCGGATTGTTGCATGGAGGGACGAGCGGCTGAGGAGTCGGGACACTCGGATTGCGGGCTCCTTGGACGAGCGTCTTAGGCAACTTGGACGCTCGGATTCCTCTTGCAATGCTTCCCTTCGCATACTTCTTATTCTTGCAATATTGGTCTTTAGTTCTTGCCCTTCCTTCAATACTCGTTCAACCAAGATCGTCAATGTCCTTCAAAATAGGCTCAAGAGACGGGAATTTTCCGCCTAATTGTCTCTTTTCTTACAAATCAAACACAAAGCAATAGGAAATCAAAATAGGAAGCATTTGAGGGGTAAAATAGCTTTGAGACGCTATAATAATATGCAAAATAAGTTCAAGTAGGGGACTAAATGTGCGCAAATATAAGTCACATCAATTTTGTTCTTGAACCTCCAACCTTGCCTCATGGACTACCAATGCCTTTGATACTTGTTTTGCTTGAAGAGCCAATTGCCTTTTCGAAAGTGTCTTCTTTTGGGGTTCCTTGTTGCCTCCTTTAGTTCTTACCATTCTCCTTTGCTTGATTACACCAATGAAAGATTGAAATCTTCAATTTTTAGTGATACCCAAATCGATTTAGGATGAAAAGAATGTTGCTTTGTATCTTAAAATTCGACTCAAAGGTTTGAAGATTTTTGTGTTTGAATCACTTGTTGTTGCAAAAGGAGTGATTAATTTTTGTTGTGAGGAAGTTTGGATTTGATTTGGTTGAGTTTGGTTGAGGAAATTTGTTTTTGTTGATAGAGAGGATGAGGGTTTTGGGGTTTTTGGGTTTTGGGTAGTGTTTGTATGTTGGAGAAATGAGAATGAATGGGTGAAGAGGGTTTTAAAAAGACCCGTTACATTTGAAACTGCAGGGGAAGACGAGCGCACCAGGTGTCGGGACGCTCGGATTCTTCAAAATTTGGCTCAGGAAAAGACGCCACAGGACGAGCGGATTCCTGGAAAGACGAGCGGATTCTTCGTGGTGAGACGAGCGTCTTTCTGGGTGGACACTCGGATTCCTTTACAGTGAAAAATCCCAAAATTTTGCAGCAAAAAGACGAGCGTCTTTCTTGAAGGACGACCGTCTAGAATGAGACGAGCGGTTTCTCAGCTGAGACGCTCAGATTCACAGTCAGACCAGATTTTTGATTTCTGCAGCTCTACCAGACGAGCGTCTGGTAACTTGGACGCTCGCGTTTCTTCAGGACGAGCGGATTGTCCATTTGGCTGCTCGGATTCTTCCTTGGCCACACGGATTCAGGTCCATCCGTGGGTACTTCGTAACCCGTGTCATTTTCATTATTCAATTCTCGTGTTGTTCATTGTAGGGGCACTCCAAAGGCATGAATAGCCTAGGTAATTGCTATCCCCACACTAAGGTAAAGCACTACACATCAATAAAATCATAAGTCCCTCCCTCACTTCTCTCAAAATGATGAATATCTTGATCAAGGCACAAAAATATAGATCCAAAAATGATAAAAATGCAATGTAATAATTGAAATGCAAGTTAGGGAGTTAGAGTATTTACAAATGGTGGTTTAGAGAGGACTCCACCAAACTCTCATTCCAATGTGATATGTCAAGGGGGGCATGTTCAAGGTGTTGTTGATGTTACTCAACACCTTGAAGAAGTAGTCGAAAGCTTGCTCATTATCATGATAAAGGTCCTCAATAGATCTTTGCACTTGTTGTTCTCCATGATGGTCTTGGTTCATAGCATTACCAATATAGGGATTGAATATCCCGTCAAACTCATCATCCCAAAGACCGCAAAATTCGTCTACTTGATCACTAAAAATGTCTTGAGTTGATAGAGACAACTCTCCTTCTTTCTTGTCTTGGCCAATGGGACCATCTTCTTCACTTGTCATGGGTGAGCTTTTAAAGCTCTCATTGTTGCAATTTCCTTGTTCTTTTGATGGAGCATCATCCACTTTCTTTTTCCATTGAAATTCCAACTTCTTCCTATCATCCTTCTGGCTATAGTGATCAACCATAAAACATGGCTCATACAATCAGGGAGCTCTCATGGTCTTCTCAAGATTGAAAGTAAGGGTTTCATCTCTCACTTCAAGGGTGAGCTCTCTATGATTCACATCGATCACCGCTCCCGCGGTGTGCAAGAAAGGTCTTCCTAAGATAATAGGAATGTTGGAGTCTTCTTCCATGTCAACAATAACAAAATCTACCGGGATGAAGAATTTTCCAATTCTCACGGGAACATCTTCCCATACCCCTAAAGGTGTCTTAGTTGATCTATCCGCCATTTGAACCGTGATGTTGGTACATTTGAGTTCTCTCGTTCCTAGCCTCTTGTTAACCGAATATGGCATGACACTAACACTTGCCCGAAGGTCACATAAAGTTTGTTGATTGTAGTGTCACCAATAGTGCACGGAATGGAGAAACTTCCCGGATCCTTGAGCTTTGGAGGTGAACTCCCTTGAAGGATGGCACTACTCACCTTAGTGAAGGAGATAGTCTCAAGCTTCCGGATTGATTTCTTCTTCGTAAGGATGTCCTTCATGTACTTTGCATAGGCCGGAACGTGATTGATCAATTCCGTGAAAGGAATCGAGACTTCTAAATTCTTCACAATTTCCATGAATTTTCCAAGTTGGTCATCAAACTTAGGCTTAGCTTGATGACTCGAGAATGGAAGTCTAATCACAATGGGCTCCTTTTCTTTGGCCTTTTCTTCACTTTTCTTTGAAACTTCTTGATTGGTGGGTTTTTCTTCCCTAGAGTTTTGCACAACTCTTTCCTTGTCACTAGCTTCCACAACTTCATCCTCAACTTGCTTCTTTGGCCCTTCATATCTTGTACCACTCGTCAAGTGGATGGCACTAACTGTTTCATGTCTTGGGGGATTACTTTGAGGTGGTAATTGCCTCTTTTGTCTTTGAGAACTTGAAGATGCTAGTTGGGTCATTTGGGTTTCCAACATTTTTGTGTGGGCTAGCATGTTGTTGATGGTGATGTCTTTTGCTTGTCTATATTTTTACATTTGAGTGAAAAATTCTTGTTGATTCTTTTGCATTTGGAGGACCGCTTTTTGAACATCAAAGCCTTGGTCATTTTGTTGATTGTATGGAATTTGATTTTGATAACCTTGGTTTTGGTTGTAAAAGGGTCTTTGATTTTGGTTTCTCATGGGAGGTGGGGTGTATGGTGGTTGAGGGTTTTGAACATTTTGGCTTTTGTATGAGAGATTTGGATGGAATTTGGTGTTTTCATTGTAATAGTTGGAATAAGGGGTACCACTTTTGTATGCTTGAAAGGCATTCACTTGCTCATTTGTTCCCCTACATTCACTTTGGTCATGTCCCAAAGTTCCATAATTCTCACATATCCCACTTGGGATTAATGAAGATGCCACCATGGCATTAACATGTTGCTTTGGTGATTTTGAGGCTTCTTCAAGCTTAGCTATAGCCTTTTCAAACTTCAAGTTGATGGTATTAATATGAGCGCTAAGTTGAGCACCCAATTGAGTAATAGAGTCCACTTCATGCTTTCCTCCTCTAGTAGCCTTGCGAGGTCAACTATATTGTGAATTATGGACCGCCATTTCCTCAATTTTGTTCCAAGTTTGATTATCGTCAACTTTGGTGAACATACCATTTGATCCCATGTTGAGAATGTTTCTTGAGTCTTCATAAAGACCATTCCCAAATTGTTGTACCAAGAACCACTCGCTAAGTCCATGATGAGGACATGAGCGACAAGTTCCTTTGAATCGCTCCCAAGCTTCATACAAAGATTCTTCGTCCCTTTTCTTAAAGCCCGTAATTTGAGCTCTTAGCATGTTAGTCTTTTCCGGAGGGTAGAATTTTTTGTAGAAAGCTAGAGCCAACTTCTTCCAAGAGTCAATTCCAAGAGTAGCCTTATCAAGGCTCTTCAACCATTGTTTCGCGGTACCAATTAGAGAAAAAGGAAATAAGACCCATCGAATTTGATCTTGAGTCACTCCAGTTTGTGAAATCGCATCACAATAGTCACAAAAAGTCTCCATGTGAGAATGAGGGTCTTCACTAGGCATCCCCCCAAATTGGCTTCTTTCGACTAATTGGATAAATGCGGATTTTGCAATGAAATTTCCGGTTAAGTGTTGTGGTGTCGGAGTTCCATTGGGTAGGTTCTCCTTGGTTGGTACGGAATGTGATGAAAACTTAGGCATTGTGGGATGATTGTGTGGTTGATTTTGTGTTGGGTTCTCCTCACCTTCTCTTGCAAAAGGGTTGATGAAGTCAATAGTATTTGGTTGAATATCTACAACCTCACCAATACCTCTCAAAGTATTTCTAGCAAGTCTTGTATTGGTTGTTAAAGTCCTTTCAATTTCGTGATCAATGGGTAACAAGTTACCTTGTGATCTTCTAGACATGCAAAATATGAAACAACTCGAAAACAATTAGAACAAACCTTGAGGAGTTTTACTTCCCAAAGGGAAAGAAAGACACAACTAATAACAATCAAAGAAAATTAAATCAAGTTAACACCGTCCCCGGCAACGGCGCCATTTTTGGTCGGTCCGCTTTGAGCTTAGATTTCGGTTACTTGGCGTTAGGAGCACCTAGACCAAAATAATATTTATAACTTCACAAACCCTCCAGAAACAACCCACGACCCATACAAAAGACAGCACGCTACAACCACTACCATCCGGCATCCACCGTACCAACTACCACCTCCGACCACCCCACTACCACCATTAGGACCGTCTAACTCCGACCTAACCAACTACCCAAACCCCAGGTCACGTTAACAACCAAAAATGACACAAACCCCGTCTTTCTCACCCACGACCTCCCCTATTTAGACGTCCAAACCGCCACCCAAGGTGGTCAGCTGCGGTCAAGGTTGGTCTTATTAGATTTACGACAGTCAAGGGTAAGTACTAAGGTCCACGACACTATTCACGGTGGTCTATACGGTGTATAGACGTTAACATAAATTATTAGGACAATATAAACATGAGTTGTGACGATCTTACCTTTTATCGCTTGCTTTATTTGCTCTTTCCGTCTCTTAAACTCCTTCTCTTATTTTTATGAATTACTTTTCAGAATTAACATGGTATTTATAGTGTAAGATTAGAGAGTATGTGAGGTCAATTAGGAAACTATTACAATTACCTTATTCTAATTAGTATAGGAATTGCCATTATTATTATTATTACCACTACAAATTATATTATTATTATTATCATATATTATTAGTCTTACCATAACTAGGATTTTCTCATATTATCTTTACTAATCTTATTATTATTATTATTATTATTACACTATTATTATTAATAGTATTATTGATATAATTATTGCTATCTTTACTTAATTATTATTTCCTTATGTTTATTATTAAATCCTGATTTAAAATCCCGTACCATCTACATATAATTTCGGCCTCCTTACCTTCTCATAAAATCACACGGCCCAATATAGGAATACCAGTCAATTCCAATTCCCGACTTGTTTACTTGCTCTATTATTTAATTAAACATCTTAGGTGTAATTATTATTGGAAATGCCTTTAATTAATAATTTAAATTACATATATTATTCTTATAAATTATTATCAAAATAACGGGGTATTACAGTCTTCCCCCCTTAAAATGAACTTCGTCCCGAAGTTCACCCACAAGTACTACCACAACACTTATAAACATCCACATAAATGAGCGTCATCCAACTTACGATTATCAACCACATCAATCTTATCACAAGGTATACAAATAATAACTCAAAACATTTGTAGTATTACATTCCTTTCCCCTAAAAATAAACTTCGTCCTCGAAGTTCGGAATAACAAACAATAGGAATAACCAAACCCTTGTAGGAACGTCACAAAACATGAAACACACATTGTTACATAAGACAACTATTATTTCCAATACAACACCCGTTAGTGGCTAAATGAATAACAAAATCTTTGATTCACTTCTAAATAGAAAAACCACAACATACCATATACTCGAACTAACTTTATTTAAACTAAACTACTTTACTTAACTACCAACGAATACATTGCCAGAATAAATAATAATCTATAACAAAAGACACATAATTGTTTAGTCTTTTCTTAATAATGATATCTAATTTAAACATGGGTGCAACTAATATAAATATTTAGGCTTAGGAAAACACATTCCGCATATCTCTAGACATGTCATCCTACCTCACATAATTCACAACATCAAAATATCAATGTGCAAGAGATAAGAAATAAAACTTATACCTTTTCAAGGCTAGGAAAACATGTTATAATTTCTAAAAATCATAAGTAATTAACAACGAAATTACTTCTTGAGAACTTATCCTTTTTAGAAAATAAAGAGAGTTAGTAAACTATGAGAAAAAGAATCAAATAAAAAAACTCATAAGATCAATTTATAATGCATTTTACAAACTACTTGGTCGAAACAGAAATTTTACAGCAACTTGTCAGAAACTTAGGTCAACTTGTAAAAATTACTATAAATTGTCAAAATATTTTCTTGTAACGTGGCTTATCAATTTAGAAACATAGACGGATATTTTAAACAGTGGAGTTTTAGTCATGCCTAATCAATAAGTAGTTTTTAAATGGCAAATTTTACAAAAACATGGCGCGAAAACATCACTGTACAGGAATATTTCGACCACTGTCCACTAAAATATTTATTTATCCTAAACCGTATATTATTTAAGCATGAAACCAGTGGCATATGAAAGCTAACTCACAAGGGTATCACACAGAAAAATTTCGTATAAGGATTTTAAACAGACAGTAAATGGCAGCCAAAACAATCAAGAATAAAATCTTGTGAAATCAACCAAAATCACACCCTTCACAATTCCACACAATAATTAATACTTTACATGTTTAATCATATTCACACCTTCCACATACATGACAACATACTTCCTCATATCAACGTACTTATAACAATGCTTAAAAGAAATCATATCACATCCCTCCTCCGTAAAACAAGGTTACGCCCCCGTAACCGCAATCATCAATGAAAACAACATTTAAACAAGGCAACAAGAACTTTCAAGACAAAACCAACAATATTCATTTTAAATTACCCCACACTCTCAAGTATTCTCTCAGGGTTCCCGGTTCAAAACTGAGAGGGTCAAGGTACGAATTAAGGGATTCTGCTTAACCGCACTAAGAGGGGCTCCAAACAGTGTCTACCCGGGGTTCATTTTATTTAGACACAACCTAAGTTTATTATTATTCATTGGTTAGGCCCGAGGATCGTTTTGCTCTGATACCACTTTGTAACACCCCCATTTATTCAGGAGCCTTTAGCTAGACATTCCCAAATAAATAGGACTGTTACCATCTCGGTTTCCTGAGGTAGTGAATAACAAAGTCCAATTCACCAAAGTACTTTACATTAAAAGTTAGCGATTACTTGTTCATTACAACTTAACCAACTAAAACTTAATATAAAATAATTACAACTCGCAGCGGAAATAAATATAGTGATTAAATATTCTATGTGGTCTAGACTTCTAGGTAGATTGGCCAAGTCCTCACGCATTCCCATAAGCTCCCAAGTCAGCTAATCTTTAGTACCTGTCAAATCTGCTCCCCATTAAGGTTCACCACAGGTGTTCACGAATACACTATCAACCACGAGGTTGAGAAGGAATAGCCAAACAACCACAATAAATGGATACAAGAACAATATTAAATGCAAATGCAATGCATGCTCATGATCAGTCCTCCGACGCTCCCGTTCATCCCGCCAATCCCTGGCCGGGGTAGTCTCATCATCCCAACCGAAGTTGAGGTAGTGTCATCATCCCAGAAACAAGTCCTACGAACCATTCGAGGTATCCAATGCAAGTGCTCATGATATGAAAATGCAAACAATTGAGCAACACAATTTCTTACCATCTCGGACACGGTGAGGAATCCAATAATCAATATAACCATCTCGATCCACGAAATGAGGTAGTCAATAATCAAATCATCTCAGTCACGAGCTGAGGTAGTCATTAAACAATTTATCTCAATGCAACCAACCAACAATCATATATCACCAATCACAATTCCAAATAATTCAACCAATAAAATCAGATAATACCATTCTAGTAAACATTAAAGTGATTGAGTAGCTATCCTACCTGGCAAGCAAATCCAAATTAAGCAGCTCAAAGCAATCCAAACCCGATTATAATTTTCTTCACAATCGTCACCTAATCAAAATATTATAATTCTTCCATCAATTATTAATTATTACTACCCATTATTAAGTACTAATTTATAAATTATATTAATTAATCAAATTAATTAATTATTAATTATTAAAGGGTTGAGATATTAAAACCCGATTCAATTACAAACCCGAGTCAAACTCAACTTAAAAACTCGACTCAAATAACTAAACCCAACACCCACTATACAATAATCACATAAAAACTAAAACATAACCCACGTACTACACATCCACTCTACCCCCACACACACTTATAAACACTTCTCGGCAGCCTACAACCCCGACTACCACCGAGAGACACCACCACAGCCGCCCCATCACTTACCTGGCCAGCCACCCCCAAACAACGAGTAGCAACACCCAACCGGCTCCCTTTCACGCCTAGCAACACAACAACAAACGCCACCAATAACCGAAAACCCGACAAAAACAAACTTAACGTTTAAAACTACTACTTACGACCACTACCACCACCACTACAGGCCACCATCGTCCTCCAACATACCCACCATACCCAGCACCACCAGCAACCCATCCATGCCCACCATACCTCGCCCTAACTACCACCCACGACTCCACAGCAACAACAAACACCAACACCAACTCGCCCAAACCCATGTTAACAACCCACCATACCACGCAGCAACCACGAGCCACCCAACCTACCTACCTCCTCCCTACACCACGACCCATCCAACCATCCCCTAACCACCATCATAACCACCACCATCCACCCTCAAAAACACGCCCTAAACAGTCCCACAAAACCCGACACAAACAACCCTATACAAACACTCTCCCCCTTACACCACCTCACGACCATTAGTGGCCACCATCGTAGTCTCCCTTAACCCACGGTGGTTCCAAAACAGGCAACGACCCCTCTCGGCAGCCCACAACCCTCCAGAAATAACCCACGACCCATATAAAAGACAGCACGCTGCAACCACCACCATCCGGCATCCACCGTACCAACCACCACCTCCGACCACCCCACTACCACCATTAGGACTGCCAAACTCCGACCTAACCAACTACCCAAACCCCAGGTCACGTTAACAACCAAAAAAGACACAAACCCCGTCTTTCTCACCCACGACCTCCCCTATTTAGACGTCCAAACCGCCACCCAAGGTGGTCAACTGCAGTCGAGGTTGGTCTTATTAGAGTTACGACAGTCAAGGGCAACTACTAAGGTCCACGACACTGTTCACGGTGGTCCATACGGTGTATAGACGTTAACTTAAGTTATTAAGACGATATAAACATGAGTTGTGACGATCTTACCTTTTATCGCTTGCTTTATTTGCTCTTTCCGTCTCTTAAACTCCTTCTCTTATTTTTATGAATTACTTTTCAGAATTAACATGGTATTTATAGTGTAAGATTAGAGAGTATGTGAGGTCAATTAGGAAACTATTACAATTACCTTATTCTAATTAGTATAGGAATTGCCATTATTATTATTATTACCACTACAAATTATATTATTATTATTATTATTATTATCATTTATTATTAGTCTTACCATAACTAGGATTTTATCATATTATCTTTACTAATCTAATTATTATTATTACACTATTATTATTAATAGTATTATTGGTATAATTATTGGTATCTTTACTTAATTATTTTTTCCTTATGTTTATTATTAAATCTTGATATAAATTAAAATCCCGTACCACCTACATATAATTTCGGCCTCCTTACCTCCTCATAAAATCACACGGCCCAATATAGGAATACCAGTCCACTCCAATTCCCGGCTTGCTTACTTGCTCTATTATTTAATTAAACGTCTTAGGTGTAATTATTATTGGAAATGCCTTTAATTAATAATTTAAATTATATAAATTATTATCAAAATAACGGGGTATTACACATGGTTTCTGCTATTTGGTAAGGCTAATTCTCAATTATTATAAGTGAGAGGTCTTGTCAATTTATTATCTATCACGTTTTAAGTGAACTAAAGTGGTGAACTACGATAATTGTAATTGACACGGTCGATGACTCGATATGATATGCATGTGATGTTATGGCGATTTGGCAATGCATGTAACATATTAAAAGAAATGCAAAGTAATGATAATAAATTCCTAGTATGGCCTTCCTAAAATAGAGAATTAAATAATCTATTACATATTCAGAAACCAACTCTTTTGGTCCCTTGAATCTTCAAGTGGCACGCCTTCCAAGAACACTGTCTTTGAAGAAACTCCATAATTACAAATAATAATAAAAATACAAAGCTATTCCTATTATACATTTGTAAAATGGAAAAACTAGGAAAAAATAAAAGTGATACGAGAACACATTAAATTACAACCGAATCAATATTCCCTTTCATTACGGGTAATATCGATTAAAACTAAGGTCATACTAAGATAAAATTACATAATTCAAAATTATATAAATAAAAAAATATTCAGCAATTGAAATATGCAGCATTATAATATGTATCTATCATGCCAAATCATGTGCCAAATCGCCATATTTAACTTATATCGTATATATAACCCGGTTTTATGAAAATACGTGATAATAACTTCTTAAAATCACAAATTAATACTTAAAATAAATTTAAGCCGAAGTTAATTATCCTAACACATAGGACTCAAAAATTAGTCATCACTCAATTTTTGACAATAATCCAACTTGATTTAATTTTATGCTCATTTTTTGACCTTAAAATCATAACATTTATGAAATAAATCCAAATTAAATTACAATAATTTAAAAATTTGAGTTTTATATTTTTGAACATTCTAGAATAATTCCATAACACTCATAATGTCAAAAATCATGGTTAAAATTTTCGAATTTATTTCGAGAAAATATAGTTGCAATTTATCGGTTTTATATCATAAAACATCTAAAGTATCCAAAAATTAATCCAATCAATTTTACAACTTTAGATCTGATAAGTGAGATATTTATACAACCTAAAATAATTTTATCATGCCATGTAATTCGTTTTAGCTATTTATGCTAAAATAGACACTATTTATGCCATTTTTATTCTAAAAATTCATAAATCATGCAAAATGAAATCATTTCATCTCAAAATTTACATACTCTGTGTAAATCATGCATGTGACAACATATTAAAGTTTCATGGCCTGGTTCGAAATTTAACTATTTTTAACCATTTTACCTCTTTTAATCCATTTTTATCTCATAAAAATCATAAAACATGCAATATTAATCCAATTAATACGAGATTACACACAACTTGTAATATATACATATGAGTGTATATAAAATTTTCAAGGTCAGAGAGTAAGTTTAACCACTTTTAGTCACTTAACCACCATCTATGCCATTTTTACACTAAAAAATTAATAAATCATGAAATATTAATCACATTAATATGATATTTTACATGCAATACATAAAATATTCATGTGAGGTCATAATAAAATACACGGGCAGTAGTGAAGGTTAACTTATTTTAGTGAATAAAAGTTCATTTTACTCATAAAATGTATTAAAATCACTAAAAATCATTACAATGAGCAATAAATTTTCATAAATCGTAAAAATGATCTAAAAACATTTTAGGACTAGAATCTATAACATGAATTATGATTTCGTGACTTACTCTTATAAATCACAAATTTTTAGTTTTATATGTTAACATTTTAACTCAGAAAAACAATAACCGATTATGCATGCAACATCCTATGCTATGATACCACTTGTTAGGTTCATATACATATTATTAGACTCTTCTAATAGTGAACTAATTAACTTCTTAATTATTTGTTCTTTAGATCTAGTGCATGCATAACAAAATATGAGATTTATAAGAAAAACAATGTCCCCTTAAATTGTAGGATGGTTTGAAATTTTTGGGCACAAATAAGGTCACCTTTCTTATTTGTTCTTGAGCTTAAAATGTTGGATGATCCTCAAAAAATCTCAATGTAGAGATTCTCCTTTGATTGCACCCAAGACTAATCCCTTAAACTAGTATACTAATTAACTAGATTAATACACTAGCACCCTTAAAATTAATTATAATATTATTATTATTACTACACTAGTAACCTTATTTTGATATTAGAATTAATGAACAAATTCTTGTGATCTAAAAACTTGTTTTAGAGAGATAGAGAGAATGTGAAGCAATTTTGCATGTAATGTGTAAGAATGAAAAATAAGAGAACAAAATTCTCTTAAAAGAAAGAGGAGGAGCCGGATGGAGCAAGGGGAAGGTGCCAAAAATTGGCATCTTACTTTTCCTTTTGGTCTTATCCATGATATAGGCATGTAAGGCTACATGTAGGTAGGCATCATTTTGCTATTTTATCAAATAAAATAAAACAACCATAATCCATCACTACTCCCTCCATTCAGTCCATATCACATAAAATGGACTACCATTTTATTTTGTCAATTTGTCATTTGTCACACAATATTTCACATGTAGTATGTTACATGTTATTAATTAATTTAATGCATTTTTATCACATAAATATCATTTTATGAATTAATTAAATTACATACAACAAATTGACTAGAGATACGTGATCACATAAATAAAATGGGTCATATAATTATAATTCACAGCATCTTGTAATTATAATTAACCATTCATTCTTATCTATATTGTTTCACAAACAATAAACAATTTTAGTAAAAAAGCATTTTAATTACTAAAATAAATCTTATATAATCTCATTACAATAAGATATAAATATTCTCTCTCACAATTGAATTGTTCAATTTTAAGGAATTCATTAACTTGTATCGTCATACAATTAATCAATTTGTCTATTAAGGGAATTGTCCTTTAGGTGTGACCTTAAGGGATCAACTGATCACCACCGTCAAACGACAGTAATGTAAAACTCTAGTTAGCCAATCATTACCGATTAATGATGACCAGTTGACTATATAATGAAGCATCCCTTACGTATTCTTAATATGAGATTTAAACATGTGATCGCACTATTGTTGAGGACACATATTCCAACACGTCCACGCCCACGCCTATACCGACCCCTACCCTATTCCTACACCTTCTGTTGCACAGCCGGTCTTTCCTGCTAATTTTGTTCCTCCTACTCCCTTTGTGGCGCCTGAGGTCATGGACCAAGGGCGTCCTGATAGTTTGCTGCTTGAGATGTGTACCAGGGTAGCTCGTATGGAGCGGGACTAGGCCCTTGCCTTGTTCCCTCTATATGAGTATCACATGAGGAAAGGACGTCCAGTTCCAGACGGCTGGCCACACCCTTCTTTCTACCGGTTCCCGGGGGAGGGGTACCTGCAGCCAGAGAGCGAGGTGGACACAACTGAGCAGGAGGAGAGGGCTCGAGCTGAGGAGAGTAGGAGACGGGAGCAGGAGCGAGATCCTGACTTCGTGGTGGTAGAGGATGAGGAGGAGGGTGACGAGTAGCTGCTACTCTACTCACTTCCCCAGTTTTCTGGCTGGTTTGGGGAAGTTCGTCATTTTGTATGTATTTTTCTCTTTTTTTTTTCATCTCCTTTTTTTGTTTATTTTTATTCATTCATTTATTGGTCGTTTTATCTCATTCCCCTATATATACTGCTGGTGTATGCTGAAAAACAACGAGGGCGTTGTCCGTTTTGGTTTGGAGAGGGTATTGTATCCTTTGAGTCTGCATTTGCATTTGTTTTGCATTCACGTTTATTTTTCTGTTTGCATCGTATTTTCTTTCAAATTAATAGAAAAATAAAAATAAAAAAAAAAAACAGAAAATTTCAAAAAAAAATTAAAAAAAAATCACGTTTCATTGTGCATATAGGTCGAGTCGGAACGGTAGATTTCCATGATGATATTGCACTTTAACTTGTCATTTCATTTAAGCCTTGCATCTAATTGACAGTTATTAGCTGTGTCATGCGCATAGTCTACGCGTTAGTATCAAAAAATACAGTTGATCATATAGACTTGACCTGATAAAATTGCAAAACTACTTTAAAATTTCTGAGTTATTAGAGCCATATAACTGGTGCCATTCATGACCAGTCCTTGTAGGAATTTGAGAGTAGTACTCCTTGCATAGCATGTTCGTCACATTTGCACTTTTATGCCATTCGATTGCTTTTTGCTTGCATACATTCGGGTTTGTGGTTGGTGTCACATGCAGGCAGGTGCTTACAATTTCCCCTTTCTTTCATTTCACCCATTTTAGCTCCACACTAGCCAAACTTAGCCTTTTGACCCATTAACTGCACCCAAATTAAGCCTGCCAGTCAAGCTAGTTTAGTGTACTTTTTGTGGTATATTCTTATTGCTGCGAGTTAGTTTGTTCTCATTTATATGGAGTTGGTAGAAAAGAAAGAAATGAGGGCAGAGAAATGAGAAAAGCATGGAAAAGAATTAAAAAATGAAAAAGAAAATGAAAAAAAAGGAAAAAAACGTGTGAAACAGAAAAAAAAGAAAAAAGAAAAAAAAGAGAAGTTGAAATGAAAAGAAAAGACCGTATTAAAAAAGAGAAGTTTGTGACGGTCTTACTCCTCCGCTTTATTCATATCTTTTTGAGGAGACTGTGTTTATGGTTTGTGAGTTTGGTGCCAAAGAAGGGCACTTGTGCTTTATTTTCTAGTCAGCTGAGAATTGGGTGTCCTATATGGTCTGTTTAGGTGCTAGCTTGACGCTCTACTTCCACATATCCCATACTCATTTTGCCATTTCTTACCTGTAGCCTCACTTTACCATAACTATTGTAAGCCCTCGGCTGTGACGGACATTGTTGGTTGGAATGTATGTATGGTATCTAGAATCGTCTATCATTTTTGTTGCATGCATGTTATGTAGGTCGCCGTTTAGGTAAGTGATTGTTTTTCCTCTTCTTCTCTTACACATTTATATTCACCCTTTGATTCATGAGAGAAGAGTGACCCGTGAGAGTCCGATTTTAAAGGTCTTGCAAGGTCGACAGGTCAGCTTATTTATAGACATAATACAACTCGTTTGCGCTTGACTGTTTTAGCTAAAACTGTTAGATTTGAGTGCATTAAATGGCTTAAGTGGACAAGTTATAGCTACCTATGAGTTTTCCTATCCGTTCCATTAGTTTGCATTTAGTTTACTCGAGGACGAGTAAAGGTTCGATTTGGGGATATTTGATATGTGCAATTTATATAGACTTTTTAGCCTCTTATTGCACGCATTTCTATGCCATTTCTATCGCTTTGTATTGCAAAATTCCCCAAATAGGCTACTTTGGTTTGTTTTGTCTTAATTGCAGAAATGGACTTAAAAGTAGTGGAATAGTGCCTTAGTCATCCCACTTTGCATGCATTTTAAGGAGACGGAGATTTAGAGCAGAAGTCGTACCTCGGGAAGCGTAAAAGGAGGTCCTTGGAAGGCTAACCAAACATAGTCAAGCTGTCTTCAGTGGATATCTACTCGATCGAGAGCTTTTATAGCTCGATAGAGTAGTTTGGCAGTCGAGGATGTTCGATCGAGTAGTTCTTGAGCTCGATCGAAATAGGCTAACTTGGAAGCGTTCGATCGAGAGCCTCAATTGCTCGATCGAACGGTTTTGCTGGAGAAGTACTCGATCGAGGGGAATAAAAAGCCTCGATCGAGTGACTAGCTATGTACACGGGTTAACTAATCCGTGTTTAGGTTTATCTTTTGTTAATTTTCACTTCCCTATATAAGGAAAGTCGAGATTAGGTCATAAACATCTCTGAACATCTCTTAATACTGCTGAACACTTCTTTACACTTCTTTTTACTCTTAATTACTGCTGCAACTTGTTCTTTACGCCGGATTCGCTAGATTGTAATCTTTCTCTACTCTTAATCTCAATCTAATCTTTTGCTTGCTTTAATTATTGTTCTTCTTATTTTGTTGTCTCTTAATTATTGCTGGTATAATTTATCCTTTAATTATCTCTATCATGTCTCTTAGCATGTTTATGTTTATTGTTGTTGATTGCATCGATAACATGAGTAGCTAAATCTCCCTATGTTAGGATTAGAAGAGCCATGGTAGTAAAGTGACGATGTTGTGAATAGGCTAGACGATCAATTGTGAGAACTTGTGACCATAGCAATATAACTGTAATATGTTTAGTTGAGTGCATGCTTCTAAATAACTTTAATCTGGTTAACTTCGCTCCTAGATTGGAAGATTGGAATGAACAGACCTGCTATGAACAGTAGACTACCCTAATGAGGACGGAAGTTAAGTTAGTAGTACTCTAGGGTGGATAGCGGACCGGAAGGACCTTTCCCTAGCCCTTCTCACAGTAGATTGTTTAGAATATTTATGACTGAGTTAGTAACTGCCATGGTGAACCAAAATCCTGACATATCTCTCTTTATCTGATCACATCGTAGCTTTTTCTTGCTTTTATTGCTCTTGTCTCTATTTCTCTTGCCTTTTATCTTCAATAGTTTAGAAAACAAATTTAAAACCCCTAATTGTGACCTGACAGACGTACTTAGCAGATAGATAAATTAGCCTCTCTGTGGAGATCGACCCTACTTATCGCTAGCTTCTGTTAGTTGTATTTAGGTAATTATTTTTGGTACATAACGACCGTATCAGGCAGCTAGGGATGATATGGTTGAGATGGGTATTAGGCCCGAGCTGGCAGCTAAAACAAAAGGAAATCGGACTTTTTTGCCGCCTGCAGTTCATACTCTTTCAAAAAATGAGAAAAAAGAGTTGTGTGAATGCTTGCATGGTATTAAGGTGCGAGAGGGCTATTCGTCTAATATTAGAAGCCTTGAATTTTGTTGCAGGACCTAAAACTTACTGGTTTTAAGTCACATGACTGTCATACATTGATGCAACAACTACTAGCTGTGGCTGTTCGTTCCATTCTACCTCCAAAGGTTCGACATGCTATACTTAGATTGTGCTATTACCTAAAATGAATCAACAGTAAAGTCATTGATTCCGATGAAGCGGAAACTTTGCAGGACATCCTCGTCACCAGTCTTTGTCAGTTTAAAATGTATTTTCCTCCCTCATTTTTCACTATCATAGTTCATTTGACTGTCCACCTAGTCTAGGAGGTTTTGTATCTCGGGACAGTGTATTTGAGATATCTGTACCCATTCGAACGATTGATGAAAGTTTACAAGGATTACACATCTAATAGGTATCGTCCCGAGGGGTGTATTTCTGAGCGAGCAATTATCGATGAAGCTCTTTCGTACTGTTACGCGTACCTTTCCTTGGATGAGTTAATTGGAGCTCCTATGAATCGCCATAGTGAATGGATGAATGGAAAAGGTGTAAGGGGTCGTGTTTCCAAGGATATGTCATCTGACATGCAACATAGAGCTCATACATACGTTCTTTTTAATGATGATTATGTCCAGCCTTACAGTATGGAACACTAGAGCTACTTTAAGGGAAAACACCCTCATAAGAACGAAAGGTGGTATGCAAATGAGAATTACAAGCAATTTAGTGACTAGTTTAAGGATACTATTTACGATGATGACAACCCAATTGATGATTGCTCAACCAGCCTACGACATCTCGCTTTCGGTCCTGATGCTCGTGCAACTTTTTATAGCGGGTATGCGATCAATGTTTACACTTTCTACACTCGCATTCAAGATGAGGCGAGCACAATGCAAAATAGTGGAGTTTGCGTAGATTCTGAGGCAATATACTTTGCTAGTTCAAAGGATAAAAAAACCTATTTTGGGTACAATGCAATACTATGGAGTTATTCAAGAGATATTGGTTTTAGACTACATGGATTTTGAGATACCTCTATTTCGGTACAAGTGGGTTGACAACAAAAATGGTGTTAGAAAGGATGATTTAGGATTCACATTAGTAAATTATTATAAGGTTGGAAACAAGGAAGATCCATTTATATTAGCGTCACAAGCAAAACAAGTGTTTTATGTTACCGATCCTATGGATAAGAAGTGGTCAGTTGTTCTATCTTGCCATCGCCGAATTCCAGATGATGAAGACGTTGAATTTGAAGGACTTGATCACAGTGCTATAATGGTATTGATGTTGAAAATGTTAACATTCCAAACATATATACACGAGATGATCATGATGAAGGTATTTGGGTTAATGAAGAGACTAGCAAAGCCAAAAAACGTTCCCGGCAGCCATGAAAATATCAGCAATCCAATCAAGATATCTTACGTTTTGTGTAATTATTGTCTTACTGTTATGTATCAAACTACTGTTGTAAACTTTTTCTGCTGTTGCAGCGGGCGGGTTAGGGAAAATCGTACCAAAAGATGCATTATTTCTTGGCGGTAAAATCAAACAAAAATGAAATATTAAATAACGGTTATACCTAAACCGTTGTTCAGGACGTGTACAGTTATAACGGTTAAGGTCATTGTTATCTATATAAAAATGATGCTTTATTTCTTGGTGGTAAAATCAAATAAAATAAAATATAAAATAAAACGGTTATACCTAAACCATTGTTCTGGACGTGTACAGTTAGAACGGTTCAGGCCGTTGTTATGTATATAAAAATGATGTTTTATTTATTAGCGGGAAAATCAAACAAAATGAAAATATTTAAAACAACGGTTATTTCTAACCCGTTGAAGATAGGACTAATCAATTACGGTTTAAAACAAAACCGTAGTTTGTTTGGAAACAAAATAAAACGATTTTTCTTATGCCGTGTTTATTACTTTCCAATAAACAAGGTCTTGCAAATGTTGTATTATTCACACATATATACTTTGAGCTTCCCTTCCCCCACATAATATCCTTAAACACTGAGCTTCCCCTCAACCACCAGCCTACCCTATCGCCTTCGCAGTCATCATCATCATCGCCATTGCCGCCGCTAGATCAATCCGGATTCTCCTCTTTAAAGAAGTAATAAACCCTCCTCTCTAGAGATTTGTTTGTTATTATAAGTATGCATTGTTATTATTTGTTTATTAATTTATGCTTTAGATATGGTTCAAATGAGGAAAAGAAGCGATGGAAATACGTCAGGCGATGACTCAGGTGATGAGAATAATTTGCAGCAGAGTGCGGGTCGAATGCGACACAGGGTTTCCCTAGAAGCAATAAATTCAAAGATACCTAATCCGTTACAATGGGATAAAGATACGGGGCTGCCATATGGTAAGAATGCCGGGTATTTTGCAGGCATGTTCTTATAGGTCGTAGTTAGGTGAGAGTCTTTACAAAATGAATTCTTTCTATCCTCTTACATATATTCACCTGTGCTTATGTGTGATATGAGCGACCCGCGAGAGTCCAAATTGATAAGTCTCTATAGTTGACGGTTTAGCAGTCTTTTAACGACTTCATAACTCGGCTGCATGATTCATAATTGCTAATTGATTGTTGGTTATTGCATTAAAATGGTTTAGGCTTTACAGTTTGCAATTCGCTCTGAGATTGAACTCGTTCCATTAGGTAATTAGATCGAGTCTAGTTCTTGCTTGGGGACAAGCAAGGGTTTGGTTTGGGGAAGTTTGATGCGTGTCTTTTATATGATGTTTTACATCCTGTTTTACACGCATTTCAGAGCTCATTTTAGTAGTTTATCTTTATTCTCCCTATTTCCGTCTACTTTCGTGTTTTTGTACATTATTGCAGAAATGTGAAGAATTCAACGGAAATTGAGCTAAATCCATCCCCGAGTATCCTGCATTGCATTTGACGTGAAGTATTCACTTAAGAAACGAGCTTGGTGCACATTTGAAGGCCCAAAAGACAAATCCACGAGACTATAAAAGTCAAGTACCAGCTAAAGCAGTCGATCGACCACTGCCTTCAGTCGATCGACCAACCTGCGGGTTCCAGAAGCTACTATACACTGCATCCCAGTCGATCGACCGGTCCCAGCAGTCGATCGACCAAGACGCTACTTCAGACGAGAATTAAAAGATTAGGAAACTTGAAGCCCATGGTATTTAGGTTTTGGAAATAAAAGTTACGTTAGTTTGCTATATAACGTAACCTAGAACATCAGAATAGGGATCGAATTATTATCTAAGTTTTACATTCAGTTTTATCAGTTTTAGAATATCAATAATTGGGGTTCGGAATATTAGTTTGCATCGGATTTTCGTTCGTACTTCTAATCATTTCGTTACAATTCTTCTGCAATTTCGGTATTCCTTTTGTTCTATTTCGGTTCATCTTTATTGCGTTGATAGTATAGAAATTGCTAGTTAGATTCCAAGCCAATTTTGCCGTCTTATGTTATTTATTTATCTTTTCGTATTAATCATGAATTCAGTAGATTTAATAGTCAATCTTATTGTTGTTATCATTCTTAGTATGAGTAGCTAATTTATTCGTGCTAGGATGTAGGGGAATTATAGTGTAGGCGGCAATAGAATTAATTTGGACTGAAATCGCGTGTCAGTCGATCGACTGCCATACCTGGTCGATCGACTGACCACGTGAGGTTTACCTTCGTTTTAATTGATTTAAATGTTGTATTTAACGAATCGAATGCATGCGACTAGTTGAATGCTTAATATATGACTGACCCATTAGATCGAAAGATAGGGAAAGTTGTTAGATCACCAATTAAAATGACTACACTATGCTGAGATCGAAAGATAGGTAAAGTTTAGATTATTAGTCACTTTTCAGGACGAGAGTCAGTATTAGTGATATTAGGGACTTATAGCGAGATCGAAAGATGCTATCTGTTGAGAGTGGACCGAGAGGACCTCTTGTTTTCCCGCCTCATGTGTTTGATTTAGACCGACTTAGTTTGCTGCCGCCGAAACTATAATGAACCGACCATCCTAGTACCCTTCTTTATATTTGATTTAATATATTTCTTTAGTTTAATTTTTATTGTTATTAGCTATAGACCAAATCGAGTCAGCCCCCATATTTGTTACCTTAGACAAAATTTAGACAACTTTTAATTACATTCGCCTCCTTGTGGTTCGACCCTGTTACCACTTGCCTAGGTTAGTTTTAATAGGAATTATAAATATTATTTTTGGTGCTCACAACGACGGGTATCATTACAGAAGGAAGCCGAGGATGACATGGCAAGGGAAAAGGAAATGGCAAAGGAGACTGAGGTGGGAGTCGGTTGAAGAGGAAGAGGAAGCCAGGAAGGCCGTGACACATGATGAGGTGGAGGTAGTTGATGATCAAATGTTCTTCTCAACACCGAAAAAGGTAATAGCTGCTAGTTTATAACTATTCATATCATAAACATTTTTTACTTATGCAATTTATTAAAGTTAGTGAATGTATGTGTACTAATTGATTAAAGCTGACGTGAAGGGCGATTGCAAGGTGGCTTGTCGTCTGTCCTATTTACAAGGGAAACAGAAATAAAGTTGTTGTTGTCAGGGGATACGTGTTCAATTACAACCGTCTTTAGCAAGTTAAGGTTCATGGTATACCCCTTCGTGACAAATGTAGAAAAGTAGAAGTGTCCCAATTATATAAAGACGAGTATGGGGAAGTAAAAGTACCATTTCCTAATGAGGAGGTCACTTATTTGAAAGAATCCCTAAGCTCTTATGTGCAATGGCTTGACAACCTCATCAATGTTGTCATCCCTGAGATACCTATATGCAGACGTTAATTATTACTTCTTCTTTAAATATATTAGGGTACGAATATTAACATATCGTAAGTACTTTAATCTTTACATTTGCAGAAGTTAAGCAAAGCCATGATGGCAGCTAAAAAAATTACTACTAAGTCAACGAAAGTTGTTGCAGTCAAGCCTGCTTATGATTGTTATTATGAATCGTGTGAGTATAAGAAAAAAAAATGAAAACTGCTTCGCTGGAGGCTTTGCACTACCTGGTTTTAAAGAGGTCACCTAGAGGGGATGTAGTCATGATTAACATTGAAAATGAAATTATGGGCGCAACTGATATAGCCGTACTGGACCCGAAGCAACTGATAGAATTTGTCGACCTTGACAATTTAGATGTTGTTCACATTTTGATTTGGATCAAGTAAGTTTTATTAATAAAACTATTTAGTCATTTCCATTTACGAATAATGATGTTTGTTTAAAGTATCAATTACAATAACAATCTTCGTTCCATGTGGCATAATAGGTACCTCAATAATCAGTTCGCTGAGCTGAAGGTCCTAATTCACACCTACGGATTTTTGAGTCGTAAGCCATTCTCTGTGGTCGGTGTCACATGCAGGCAGGTGCTTACAATTTCCCCTTTCTTTCATTTCACCCATTTTAGCTCCACACTAGCCAAACTTAGCCTTTTGACCCATTAACTGCACCCAAATTAAGCCTGCCAGTCAAGCTAGTTTAGTGTACTTTTGTGGTATATTTCTATTGCTGCGAGTTGGTTTGTTCTCATTTATATGGAGTTGGTAGAAAAGAAAGAAATGAGGGCAGAAAAATGAGAAAAGCATGGAAAAGAATTAAAAAATGAAAAAGAAAATGAAAAAAAAGGAAAAAAACGTGTGAAACATAAAAAAAAAAAAAAAAAAAAAAAAAAAAAGACAAGTTGAAATGAAAAGAAAAGACCGTATTAAAAAAGAGAAATGTGTTTATGGTTAGTGAGTTTGGTGCCAAAGAAGGGCACTTGTGCTTTATTTTCTAGTCAGCTGAGAATTGGTTGTCCTATATGGTCTGTTTAGGTGCTAGCTTGACGCTCTACTTCCACATATCCCATAATCATTTTGCCATTTCTTACCTGTAGCCTCACTTTACCATAACTATTGTAAGCCCTCGGTTGTGACGGACATTGTTGGTTGGAATGTATGTATGGTATCTAGAATCGTCTATCATTTTTGTTGCATGCATGTTATGTAGGTCGCAGTTTAGGTAAGTGATTGTTTTTCCTCTTCTTCTCTTACACATTTATATTCACTCTTTGATTCATGAGAGAAGAGTGACCCGTGAGAGTCCGATTTTAAAGGTCTTGCAAGGTCGACAGGTCAGCTTATTTATAGACATAATACAACTCGTTTGCGCTTGACTGTTGTAGCTATAACTGGTATATTTGAGTGCATTAAATGGCTTAAGTGGACAAGTTATAGCTAGCTCTGAGTTTTCCTATCCGTTCCATTAGTTTGCATGTAGTTTACTCGAGGACGAGTAAAGGTTCGGTTTGGGGATATTTGATATGTGCAATTTATATAGACTTTTTAGCCTCTTATTGCACGCATTTCTATGCCATTTCTATCGCTTTGTATTGCCAAATTCCCCAAATAGGCTACTTTGGTTTGTTTTGTCTTAATTAAAGAAATGGACTTAAAAGTAGTGGAATCATGCCTTAGTCATCCCACTTTGCATGCATTTTAAGGAGACGGAGATTTAGAGCAGAAGTCGTACCTCGGGAAGCGTAAAAGGAGGTCCTTGGAAGGCTAACCAAACATAGTCAAGCTGTCTTCAGTGGATATCTACTCGATCGAGAGCTTTTATAGCTCGACAGAGTAGTTTGGCAGTCGAGGATGTTCGATCGAGTAGTTCTTGAGCTCGATCGAAATAGGCTAACTTGGAAGTGTTCGATCGAGAGCCTCAGTTGCTCGATCGAATGGTTTTGCTGGAGAAGAACTCGATCGAGGGGAATAAAAAGCCTCGATCGAGTGACTAGCTATGTACACGGGTTAACTAATCCGTGTTTAGGTTTATCTTTTGTTAATTTTCACTTCCCTATATAAGGGAAGTCGAGATTAGGTCATAAACATCTCTGAACATCTCTTAATACTGCTGAACACTTCTTTTTACTCTTAATTACTGCTGCAACTTGTTCTTTACGCCGGATTCGCTAGATTGTAATCTTTCTCTACTCTTAATCTCAATCTAATCTTTTGCTTGCTTTAATTATTGTTCTTCTTATTTTGTTGTCTCTTAATTATTGCTGGTATAATTTATCCTTTAATTATCTCTATCATGTCTCTTAGCATGTTTATGTTTATTGTTGTTGATTGCATCGATAACATGAGTAGCTAAATCTCCCTATGTTAGGATTAGGAGAGCCATGGTAGTAAAGTGACGATGTTGTGAATAGGCTAGACGATTAATTGTGAGAACTTGTGACCATAGCAATATAACTGTAATATGTTTAGTTGAGTGCATGCTTCTAAATAACTTTAATCTGGTTAACTTCGCTCCTAGATTGGAAGATTGGAATGAACAGACCTGCTATGAACAGTAGACTACCCTAATGAGGACGGAAGTTAAGTTAGTAGTACTCTAGGGTGGATAGCGGACCAGAAGGAGCTTTCCCTAGCCCTTCTCACAGTAGATTGTTTAGAATATTTATGACTGAGTTAGTAACTGCCATGGTGAACCAAAATCCTGACATATCTCTCTTTATCTGATCACATCGTAGCTTTTTCTTGCTTTTATTGCTCTTGTCTCTATTTCTCTTGCCTTTAATCTTCAATAGTTTAGAAACAAATTTAAAACCCCTAATTGTGACCTGACAGACGTACTTAGCAGATAGATACATTAGCCTCTCTGTGGAGATCGACCCTACTTATCGCTAGCTTCTGTTAGTTGTATTTAGGTAATTATTTTTGGTACATAACGACCGTATCAGGCAGCTAGGGATGATATGGTTGAGATGGGTATTAGGCGCGAGCTGGCAGCTAAAACAAAAGGAAATCGGACTTTTTTGCCGCCTGCAGCTCATACTCTTTCAAAAAATGAGAAAAAAGAGTTGTGTGAATGCTTGCATGGTTTTAAGGTGCGAGAGGGCTATTCGTCTATTATTAGAAGCCTTGAATTTTGTTGCAGGACCTAAAACTTACTGGTTTTAAGTCACATGACTGTCATACATTGATGCAACAACTACTAGCTGTGGCCGTTCGTTCCATTCTACCTCCAAAGGTTCGACATGCTATACTTAGATTGTGCTATTTCCTCAAATGAATCAAAAGTAAAGTCATTGATTCCGATGAAGCGGAAACTTTGCAAGACATCCTCGTCACCAGTCTTTGTCAGTTTAAAATGTATTTTCCTCCCTCATTTTTCACTATCATAGTTCATTTGACTGTCCACCTAGTCTAGGAGGTTTTGTATCTCGGGACAGTGTATTTGAGATATTAGTACCCATTCGAACGATTGATGAAAGTTTACAAGGTTTACACATCTAATAGGTATCGTCCCGAGGGGTGTATTGCTGAGCGAGCAATTATCGATGAAGCTCTTTCGTACTGTTACGCGTACCTTTCCTTGGATGAGTTAATTGGAGCTCCTATGAATCGTCATAGTGACTGGATGAAAGGAAAAGGTGTAAGGGGTCGTGTTTCCAAGGATATGTCATCTGACATGCAACATAGAGCTCATACATACGTTCTTTTTAATGATGATCATGTCCAGCCTTATGGTATGGAACACCAGAGCTACTTTAAGGGAAAACACCCTCATAAGAACGAAAGGTGGTATGCAAATGAGAATTACAAGAAATTTAGTGACTAGTTTAAGGATACTATTTACGATGATGACAACCCAATTGATGATTGCTCAACCAGCCTACGACATCTCGCTTTCGGTCCTGATGCTCGTGCAAGTTTTTATAGCGGGTATGCGATCAATGTTTACACTTTCTACACTCGCATTCAAGATGAGACGAGCACAATGCAAAATAGTGGAGTTTGCGTAGATTCTGAGGCAATATACTTTGCTAGTTCAAAGGATAAAAAAACCTATTTTGGGTACAATGCAATACTATGGAGTTATTCAAGAGATATTGATTTTAGACTACATGGATTTTGAGATACCTCTATTTCGGTACAAGTGGGTTGACAACAAAAATGGTGTTAGAAAGGATGATTTAGGATTCACATTAGTAAATTTTTATAAGGTTGGAAACAAGGACGATCCATTTATATTAGCGTCACAAGCAAAACAAGTGTTTTATGTTACCGATTTTATGGATAAGAAGTGGTCAGTTGTTCTATCTTGCCATCGCCGAATTCCAGATGATGAAGACGTTGAATTTGAAGGACTTGATCACAGTGCTATATTGGTATTGATGTTGAAAATGTTAACATTCCAAACATATATACACGAGATGATCATGATGAAGGTATTTGGGTTAATGAAGAGACTAGCAAAGCCAAAAAACGTTCCCGTCAGCCATGAAAATATCAGCAATCCAATCAAGATATCTTACGTTTTGTGTAATTATTGTCTTACTGTTATGTATCAAACTGCTGTTGTAAACTTTTCCTGCTGTTGCAGTGGGCGGGTTAGGGAAAAATCGTACCAAATGATGCATTATTTCTTGGCGGTAAAATCAAACAAAATGAAATATTAAATAACGGTTATACCTAAACCGTTGTTCAGGACGTGTACAGTTATAACGGTTAAGGTCATTGTTATCTATATAAAAATGATGCTTTATTTCTTGGCGGTAAAATCAAATCAAATAAAATATAAAATAAAACGGTTATACCTAAACCGTTGTTCTGGACGTGTACAGTTATAACGGTTCAGGCCGTTGTTATGTATATAAAAATGATGTTTTATTTCTTAGAGGGAAAATCAAACAAAATGAAAATATTTAAAACAACGGTTATTTCTAACCCGTTGAAGATAGGACTAATCAATTACGGTTTAAAACAAAACCGTAGTTTGTTTGGAAACAAAATAAAACGATTTTTCTTATGCCGTGTTTATTACTTTCCAATAAACAAGGTCTTGCAAATGTTGTATTATTCACACATATATACTTTGAGCTTCCCTTCCCCCACATAATATCCTTAAACACTGAGCTTCCCCTCAACCACCAGCCTACCCTATCGCCGTCGCAGTCATCATCATCATCGCCATTGCCGGCGCTAGATCAATCCGGATTCTCCTCTTTAAAGAAGTAATAAACCCTCCTCTCTAGAGATTTGTTTGTTATTATAAGTATGCATTGTTATTATTTGTTTATTAATTTATGCTTTAGATATGGTTCAAATGAGGAAAAGAAACGATGGAAATGCGTCAGGCGATGACTCAGGTGATGAGAATAATTTGCAACAGAGTGCGGGTCGAATGCGACACAGAGTTTCCCTAGAAGCAATAAATTCAAAGATACCTAATCCGTTACAATGGGATAAAGATACGGGGCTGCCATATGGTGAGAATGCCGGGTATTTTGCGAGTTGGATTGGTTGTTATGTAAGACAGTATGTGCCTACCGGTCCGCCGTGTATAAGTGAACTGAGTAAAATACGGAACACCATGCTAATAAACAGAATAAAGGTATGTATATACAATAATAAATGTTTTAGCTGAAATTAAGTTATTACTTGATATGTGTATTAGCCGAAATACTTATACCAAATATGCTTATCATATATGCAGTTAGCTTACGTTGTCTCCAAAAAGTATGATAAGTACCTAAAAAAAGACAGGGGAAGCCCTCAGATCTAGGAAGTTAAAGATTGTTGAGAACCACTTGTTCAACAAGGAAACCGGGGAGATGATCAAGAAACCACCAAAAAAGATGTATCCGTAGGTCAGTCAGGACCATTGGGATATCTATATCGCTTATAGGCAGTCTGACAATTTTAAGGTAACTTAATAATAATAAATAAAGAAGTATACTTAGTTTAGTGTTTGGTCATGCTTACGTTTATTAATACAATTTATTTGATGAAGGCTATGAGTGAGAGGAACAAGGCGAACATTTCAAAGAAAAAGACCGTCTTTTATAGCTCCCGAGGTGGTTATAGATTGATTAAGACGAAATTTGTAAGTACATAATTCTTATAGTATTAGACTATTAGGTGTTTTAGTCGGATGTTATATATGTTCATAGTAATCATACTAATTTTGAGAGGATATCAATGTGATGAATGAATTGTAGGCAAAGCTTGAAAAATTCAGTCGTCACGACGCTTTGGTGGAAGGTCACACTCTTAAGAATGGAAAGACGGAAACTGAATATGATAGAGAAAATTTTAAGTTTGAATAATTATGTCACTCCTACCACTGGTGGTCGGAGTTATATAATTTTTATTTGCTTAATGGTTTTATGTGTATGTAGAGGATCTGTGAGAAGGAGGTACATGAAGGAAAATGGAAGCATGAAGGACGTGATGACATTCTTGCTAGAGCAATCGGCAAAGTAGAGCATCCAGGTCGTGTGAGAGAGGCATCGACGTATGTTGGTATCACTAAGTAATTTGGGAAAACTACTCGAAGGATGATGAGTGGTGATGATTCCAAGAAGGTAACCGTATAAATACTGTATTTAAACTAACGTAATTTATAACTATATATGCTCACATTAATTTCTACTACACAGCTACAGAAAATGGCCAGGTTGATGCTGAAAATGTTGGACATTGGGGAAAAGCCATCAGAAAAAGAGTGGGATATGGTTCAAGAAGTAATAAAGGAAGCAGAGGAGGAGGAGGATTAGGAGGAGGATGAGGATGAGGAAAAAGAGGTAATGTGATTTGGAAAATCAGTACGTGTTTTATGGACAAGTGTCAATGTACATGATGCGTGTCCTTTATATGATGTTTTACATCCTGTTTTACACGCATTTCAGAGCTCATTTTAGTAGTTTATGCTGCTATTCTCCCTATTTCCGACTACTTTCGTGTTTTTGTACATTATTGCAGAAATGTGAAGAATTCAACGGAAATTGAGCTAAATCCATCCTCGAGTATCCTGCATTGCATTTGACGTGAAGTATTCACTTAAGGAACGAGCTTGGTGCGCATTTTAAGGCACAAAAGACAAATCCACGAGACTATAAAAGTCAAGTACCAGCTAAAGCAGTCGATCGACCACTGCTTTCAGTCGATCGACCAACCTGCGGGTTCCAGAAGCTACTGTACACTGCATCCCAGTCGATCGACCGGTCCCAGCAGTCGATCGACCAAGACGCTACTTCAGACGAGAATTAAAAGATTGGGAAAATTGAAGCCCATGGTATTTAGGTTTTGGAAATAAAAGTTACGTTAGTTTGCTATATAACGTAACCTAGAACATCAGAATAGGGATCGAATTATTATCTAAGTTTTACATTCAGTTTTATCAGTTTTAGAATATCAATAATTAGGGTTCGGAATATTAAATTGCATCGGATTTTCGTTCGTACTTCTAATCATTCCGTTACAATTCTTCTGCAATTTCGGTATTCCTTTTCTTCTATTTCCGTTCATCTTTATTGCGTTGATAGTATAGAAATTGCTAGTTAGATTCCAAGCTAATTTTGCCGTCTTATGTTATTTATTTATCTTTTCGTATTAATCATGAATTCAGTAGATTTAATAGTCAATCTTATTATAGTTTTCATTCTTAGTATGAGTAGCTAATTTATTCGTGCTAGGATGTAGGGGAATTATAGTGTAGGCGGCAATAGAATTAATTTGGAATGATATCGCGTGTCAGTCGATCGACTGCCATACCTGGTCGATCGACTGACCACGTGAGATTTGCCTTCGTTTTAATTGATTTAAATGTTGTATTTAACGAATCGAATGCATGCGACTAGTTGAATGCTTAATATATGACTGACCCATTAGATCGAAAGATAGGGAAAGTTGTTAGATCACCAATTAAAATGACTAAATTATGCTGAGATCGAAAGATAGGTAAAGTTTAGATTATTAGTCACTTTTCAGGACGAGAGTCAGTATTAGTGATATTAGGGACTTATAGCGAGATCGAAAGATGCTATCTGTTGAGAGTGGACCGAGAGGACCTCTTGTTTTCCCGCCTCATGTGTTTGATTTAGACCGACTTAGTTTGCTGCCGCCGAAACTATAATGAACCGACCATCCTAGTACCCTTCTTTATATTTGATTTAATATATTACTTTTGTTTAATTTTTATTGTTATTAGCTATAGACTAAATCGAATCAGCCCCCATATTTGTTACCTTATACTAAATTTAGACAACTTTTAATTACATTCGCCTCCTTGTGGTTCGACCCTGTTACCACTGGCCTAGGTTAGTTTTAATAGGAATTATAAATATTATTTTTGGTGCTCACAACGACGGGTATCAAATTTTGGCGCCGTTGCTGGGGAGGCAATTGTTCTAATTTTTAGTTGTTTTATTTTAGTCTTTCTTAGTTTAAGGGACATCTGTTCCTTAAACTTTTCTTATAGTCTTTTTGTAGTTTCTTCTTATGCGTAGGTCACAGGGTGGTGAACTAGTGCCATTTAATCCTGAGATTGAGAAGACCTTGCGCGAGTTGAGACGATCATCTAGAGTATTGCCGACAGAGGAAGAGCTGAGTACTCTGTCTAGTTACTACAAGAACGAACTGTTCGAAGAAGACCCACCTGCATCTCCTGCTTCTACTTCTTCAGCTGAGACAGTCACATCTCCGGAAATTCCAGTCATGGCTGAAGAAGGAACTATAGGAAGTCATTCTGAGCCGACAGCTGAAAATATTTACAAGGGGTTCGAATTACCTGGAGCTGATAGGAAATTCGAACCGAAGCCTTCCTATATCAACCTAGTTGAGAGGAACCAGTTCGGGGGTGCTGCAAATGAAGATGCAGCCAAGCATATGGAGGTATTTATCGATTACTGCTGCTCTATACCCCACCGATCGGTGTGACCCAGGACCAGATAAAGGAGACTATGTTTATATTCTCACTCCGCGATGCTGCAAGGGAGTGGTACAGAGATCTGGACCGTGCTGCTCATGGGATCATCGACTGGAATTCCTTAGCCCTGGCATTTCACAAGAAGTACTTCTCTGCCTCGAAGAGGAATGCCATTAGAGCTCAGATCACGAGCTTTAAACAAGGGCCGGATGAGAACTTTCATGAGGCATGGGTCCGTTTTAAGAAGTTGGTACGAACTATACCGTACCATGGGTTCAAGAAGTGGACCCTATGCAATCAGTTCTATAACGGGCTGTATGACGATCAGAGGGCTATTTTGGATGCTGCATCCAATGGCCGATTTGCTGAGAATATGGGAGAAACTAAGGGGTGGAAGATCATTGATGACTTAGCCACCCATAAAGCTGAGTATGGGAATTCCAGGGGGAATCAAAGGAGAAGCGCTGAATCTCCTTCTGTAGCTGCACGTGAAGCTCTCACTGCGAGATTTGACAAGTATGAACTGGGAGGAGCTTCAAAAGGAGGTATTTACCAAGTAAATGCTGTGTCAGATGGTCCTTTCGTTTGTAGAAGGTGTGGAGCTAAGGGACATGTTTCAGAAAATTGTCCTAGTCCCTTTGAGTCTTGTGCTGCCTTTCAACATTATAGGCAGACAAACACCTACTATGAGCCTAATGTTCATCCCAACTTGAGGTGGAGTAGCCAGAAGGTCCTAAACCCAACTCCACCTCCACAGCAGCAAGCCTATGTACCCCCTCATCATAAGCAACAACAATATCAAAA